>NC_041392.1:428486040-428765451 GCF_002162155.2 Triticum dicoccoides | reverse complement strand
ATGGATCCTCCGACTTCATCTCCAAGTCTCCTGGTTGTCTTCTGGTCCAAGAAAAATCATCGCGAAGCTTTTATTCCATTTGGACTCCATTTGGTATTCCTTTTCTACAAAACTCAAAAACAAGGAAAAATAGAAACTAGCACTAGGCTCTAGGTTAGTAGGTTAGTCCCAAAATAATATAAAATAGCATATCAAACATCCAAAACAGATAATATAATAGCATGGAACAACCAAAAATTATAGATACGTTGGAGATGTATCGGTTTCTTAGACCAATTGTTTCTAGATCTATTAACAGTCTTTTGCAAGATCAATTTAATTTCTCTATTGCTCAATTCTACTTGACCACTAGACTGAGGGTGATATGGAGATGCAATTCTATGCTTGACATCATATTTAGTAAGCATTTTACGGAAAGCACCATGAATAAAATGTGAACCATCATCAGTCATTAAATATCTAGTGACTCCAAACCTCGGAAACATAACTTCTTTAAGCATTTCAATAGAAGTGTTATTATCAGCACTACTAGTTGGCATAGCTTCTACCTAGTTAGTAACGTAATCAACAGCAACTAAAGTATGTGTAAACCCATTAGAGGAAGGAAAAGGTCCCATATAATCAAAGCCCCAAACATCAAATGGTCCAATAACAAGTGAATAATTCATAGGCATTTCCAGACGTCTGCTAATATTGCCAATTCTTTGACATTCATCACAAGACAAGACATACTTACGAGCATATTTGAAGAGAGTAGGCCAATATAAACCAGATTGTAATACCTTGTGTTAGGGCTGGAAAAAAAGCTCGAAGCTTGCGAGCTAAACGAGTAGCTCGTGACTCGGCTCGAATCGACTCGAACTCGAAGAATAACGAGTCGACTCGAGCTTTAGTTTAAGATCGTTTATAGATCAAGTTACATGAGCCAATCTCATGAGGACTCGTGTAACTCAGTAGGCTCGGTACAATAGATCAGCCACTCCCAATACAAAAAAGATCAGCCACTCAGCACCCTACGTCCCAGGTGCACAACACAAGGCCCAGCCGCCTAGGAGACTCATGCGTTACAAGGAAATTACAATTGTCTAGTGATATATGTTTAATATATACATAATCATTTTTATCATATTTGAGGGCTTTATGTTCATATATTTAATGAGCTTAACAAGCTAAACGAGCCAACTCGCGAGTTATACGAGTCGAGCCAATCTTGGGTTTGAGCTTGCTATAGTAACGAGTCGAGTCGAGCTATCTCATTAACGAAACGAGCTCTAGCGAGTCGAGCCGAGTTGGCTCGACTTGGCTCGAATTCCAGCCCTACCTCGTGTGTAGTTCTATCTCCAGCATGGTGTCCTCCATAGGCCTCGGAGTGACACTTGTGTAGGATCTGTTCCTGTTCATGCTTAGGTACACAACATCTATTAACACCATCTACTCCTTTATAAAGGTGTGGGTCATCCCAAAAGTAATGTCTTAAATCATAGACAAACTTTTTCTTTTGCTGGTATGTGAAACTAGGTGGAATAAATTTAGCAACAATGTAATTAGCATAATCAGCATACGAAGGAGCATTACGAGAAGCATTTATGACAGCTAATTGTTCATTAGGAAAGCTATCATCTATAGGTAGTGGGTCATCAAGAACATTTTCTAACCTAGACAAGTTGTCTGCTACGGGGTTCTCAACACCCTTTCTATCAATAATATGCAAATCAAATTCTTGTAGCAAGAGTACCCACCTAATAAGTCTAGGTTTAGCATCTTTATTTTCCATAAGATATTTAATAGCAGCATGATCGATGTGAACTGTTACATTGGAATCAGCATTATAAGATCTGAACTTATCACAAGCAAAAAACAACTGCTAAAAATTCATTTTCAGTAGTAGCATAATTTCTTTGAGAACTGTCTAGAGTTTTACTAGCATAATGAATAACATTCAATTTCTTATCAACTCTTCGCCCTAGAACAACACCAACAACAAAATCGCTAGCATCACACATAATTTCAAAGGGTAGGTTCCAATTAGGTGGTTAACAATAGGTGCAGAAATCAAGGCTTTCTTAAGTATTTCAAATGCTTCTACACCATCATCGTCAAAAAAATGGAACATCTTTTTGCAAGAGATTAGTGAGAGGCCTAGAAATTTTAGAGAAGTCTTT
The DNA here is from genome assembly GCF_002162155.2 of Triticum dicoccoides. Classification (NCBI taxonomy): domain Eukaryota; kingdom Viridiplantae; phylum Streptophyta; class Magnoliopsida; order Poales; family Poaceae; genus Triticum; species Triticum dicoccoides. The sequence continues at coordinate 428,763,289 of NC_041392.1, read as the reverse complement.
AATAAATCTCCTATAGAAACCAGCATGACCAAGGAAACTTCTTATACCTTTGATATCTGTAGGACACGACATTTTTTCGATTGCATCTACTTTAGCTTTATCAACTTTAATACCTCTTTCAGAAATTTTATGCCCCAAGACAATACCTTCATTAACCATAAAGTGGCACTTTTACCAGTTCAAGACAAGATTAGTTTCTTCACATCTGTGCAAAACTCGATCAAGATTGCCCAAGCAATCATCAAAAGAAGTTTCATAAACTGAGAAATCATCCATGAAAACCTCAACAATCTTTTCATAAAAGTCACATAATATAGTAGTCATACATCTTTTAAAGGTAGCAGGTGCATTGCATAAACTGAAAGGCATATGTCTATCAGCAAAAAGTATCGAAAGGGCAAGTAAAAGTGGTCTTTTCTTGATCCTCTTTTGACACAGGTATTTGAGAAAAAATAGAATAACCATCTAGAAAGCAGAAGTGTGTATGTTTGGACAATCTTTCTAGCATTTGATCAATAAAAGGTAGAGGGTAATGATCTTTTCTAGTTGCTTTGTTTAATTTTCTAACATCAGTTACCATTCTATAACCTGTAACAATTCTTTGTGGAATCAATTCATTCTTATCATTAGGAACAACAGTAATGCCTCCTTTCTTAGGGACACAATGAACATGACTTACTCATCTACTATCAGCAATAGGTTAAATTATACCTGGCTCCAGAAGCTTTAGTGTTTCGTTTCTTACCACTTCTTTCATTTTTGAATTCAACCATCATTGGTGATCGACAACTAGTTTAGCACCAGGCTCCATATTAATTATATGCTGACATAGAGTGGGACTAATGCCCTTAAGATCATCAAGAGTATATCCAATAGCGGCATGGTGCTTCTTCAGAGTTTTCAATAATTTCTTTACTTCATGCTCTCAAAGGTTAGCACTAATAATAACATGATATATCTTATTTTCATCAAGGTAAGCATATTTCAAAGTTTCGGGTAATTGCTTAAGCTCAAACACGGGATCACCCTTGGGTGGAGGAGGATCCCCAAGAATCTCAACAAGCAAGTTGTGTTTCGAAATAGGCATTTGGTTAAAGAATATTTCATCCAATTCCTTCCTTTCGTTCATAAACATATCATTTTCATGGTCTAGCAAATATTGTTCTAAAGGATCAATAGGAGGCATGGAAATAGAAGCAAGACCAATAATTTCATCATTACTAGGCAATTCTTTATCATGGGGTTGTCTACGAAATTTAGGGAAATTAAAATCATGAGACACATCCCCAAAACTGACAGTAACAATTTCTTTCCCATGGTCTATCTTAGCATTGACAGTGTTCAAGAAAGGTCTACCAAATATAATGGACAAAAGTCATCTTGTGGGAAACCAAGAACAAGAAAATCAGTAGGATACTTTATTTTCCTGCACAATACTTCAACATCTCTAACAATCCCAATTGGAGATATAGTATCTCTATTAGCAAGCTTAATAGTAACATCAATATCTTCTATTTTAGTAGGTGCAATATCATTCATAATTTATTGATATAAAGTAAAAGGAATTGCACTCACACTAGCACCCACATCACATAAGCCATGATAACAATGATCTCCTATATTAACAGAAACAACAGGCATGCCAACAACAGGTCTATGTTTATCTTTATCATCGGGTTTGGCAACTGTAGCAGCTTCATTGCAGAAATAAATAACATGCCCATTAATATTATTGACCAAGAGATATTTAACCGTAGCGATACTAGGTTCAACTTTAATTTGTTTGGGGGTTTAGGTGTTCTAGTATGACTCTTACGAACCACAGTTGAAGCTTTAGCATGATTGTGACACCAGGATAATTAAGCTAAAGTAACCACTCACTAATGGTGCCATGTCATCGCAATTATTTTTCTAAACCTCACTTTGTTCCAAACCGAATTCAAATTCAATTTAAAAATAAAGTCAAATTAATATTTATTCAAACAACAAAAGAAAAATATTCAAAATGTTTCCAATACTTTCTAGATATTTTTCTTGTTGAACCAACATCATTTGGCTCACCAAATATTCCCTAGTAAATTATGAAGTGTCCCAATAGCACTTATGTGGAGCATTTAAATTCAAACATAATTTTGATCGATTTGAAACAACCCCCAAACCTTGTGGGCATCTCCAAAATAATGAATTCTAATTATGTGACAGGTTTCATGTTTAACAAAACTCGTTTCATAGCTTAGAAAAAGAGAAAACAGAGACTATAAAAGAAAAACCCAAAAAAAGCCTAACAAGCTACTGTGCAAATGGGCTCTATGTAGCTACAGTGCTACGGCCCAGCCCACAAAGGCTTTTTCCCCACCTCTGTACAGTGCAGAGGAGGCCATGGTGTTGTGCACGCACGCTCGGCCGTCCACGCATCGATGCCCCTCGTGTCGATCATCCGCTCGTCCTGGAGATGCATAAGAGCCCTCTCGACCCCGTTGACGAACCCTAGCCTCTTCATACCTCCCCATCGCCTCTCTCTCTCTCAATCTCAACTCGTGCCCGAGCACATCGTCGATGCAACACCATGGACCACACGGCCGCCGGCCTCCCCTCGTCGCACGAAGATGTCTGGGAGCTCCGTCGTGGTCGGCTCCATCACCACGCCGAAGGGCTTGAGCTAGGAGGCCCCGAGCGCTCACCATCGGGCATCTTCATGTCATCCGGTCGCCGCTTCCCCCTCCCGGATCTCCTCCCTCAGCGCTCCCCCGACTTCCCGAGCACGTCATCGAGAATCGGGGTGAGCTCCTCCCTCGATCCCCTACTTTTGCCCATTGCTACTGTCGCCGCAGACCGCCGCCCCATCCCCTGCCCGAAGCCGCGCCCGCCGCGGACCTCTCGCCGCGAACGGCTACGCCCAGCAGCCCTGTGTGCGCCTCGGGCAACCGGCGCACTGCCCGCGCCCTGTGCCTCCCTTGGCCTCCCTTGGCCGTAGCCGTACTCTGCCGATGCCCGTGCGTGCATACGCGTTCGCGCCCTGCTGTTCCTGCTGTTGCTGCTGCGTTGCTGCTCTATCTGCTGCCGTTACTGTTCTAGCTATGCTGCTGCTACCCGCTACTGCTCTTTGCAAGCTGCTGCCGCTACCTGCTAGTTGCTGCTACCACTGCAAACCATGGCCGCATGCATCCCTGTTCGTGCCCAGCCATGGGGTGTGATTTTTGCGTATGTTCGTCCCTAGATAGCATCAATATAGTTTAGATTAATTCCTAAGTAGTCAAATGTGCAAATGGCATGTGGGGTCCCCTATGTTAGATAACCATTATTGTATCACAAGTGCCTATTACACGTGGGTCCTACTGCTAACTAAATTAATCTAATTAAAGACTAATTAACTATAGTCACTAATAGTGGGGTCCCACCACTAATTAAACTAAATTAAACAATCTATTAAAATGGGCTTATGACATGCGGGAGCCACTGTCGGGACCCCGATTCCAAGTCACATCGATCTAGCCAGTAACACCTCATATCACTTTGCGGCCTCACGCATGGTATTCCCACGGGTGTCGCCTTACCCTGGCCCGGGACCGTTTGCGCCTTTTGGCTCACGTATATGATTGTGTCGCTAGCATCCATATGACAGAGAACCCGGGCCGACATGGCTAGTCATGAACCCAAAGCGGCACTAACCTATGGGGACAGGCATACATGATTCACATCGAGCATGTCAGTCAGCAACGTGTGAATCCGGGCTGTAGCACTGGGCTAACAGCACTCCGGGGAACCCGGGCTGTAGCAGGCTAGGCAGGACTCCGGATGTCACCGCGTGACATTTCCCCGAAGGGACAGACACAGGAACGAAGTGAAACAGATGCTGGCCAGTCAAGTTTCCTGAGAAGTAGTGCTAGGCTAGCAGGACTCCGGTGAACCGGGATATAGCGGACTACTATGGCTCAAGGAAGCACTAGGCTACATTTCCCCATAAGAGAGGCTGCCAAGGATAAATAACTAGATTGTCGGATCCCACACATAGCAATACACGTCACACGTACGCATAACATGCAAGTATGTGTTGTACAACATGGCATCACAACCTAACGCAACTCATATAGATAAAGGCCCAGAAGAGCCACATAGCATTAAATACAAATAGGCGTCACATGACCCATCATTCAGAGCATACAAGCAATGGAAGCATTACATGTCTGAGTACAGACAACTACAAAAGAAAAAGGCTAAGAAGCCTGACTATCTACAAGTCCCTCCCAAGGGTACAAGATCGTAGCTGAGGTGCAAGCTACTCGTCCAAGTCCAAGTAAACTAGTAAGACCGAAGTCTCCACTGCAAAAACATAAATAAAGCAACGTGAGTACAAAGGTACTCAGCAAGACTTACATCAGATCCTATCATACATGCATTAGTATCAAGGAGGCAATGTGGGGTTCAGTTGTAGCAAGCCAGCTTTGACTCAGTGGCTAACCTGTACTACGACTGCTGGTAACTCTTGTGAGGTGGCGCACACGAGTCCACTAATCACCACATCAATACTCTACTATGGATTCATTCCTGTCTCCCTACGGGAGGCCATCCATAGCACTCACACTTGTCTTGAGCATTTTACAGTATCCACTTTAAGTTGTCTATGTACCACGTAAGCATCCAAGAAGTCCATAACCGAGGACACGGCTATTCGAATAGATCATGATAACCCTGCAGGCGTGTACTTCTTCATGCATGCTCTCACCACTTATCACCATGTACACGTCATGTATCTCGGCAACCTTCAAGCGGAAGCCTGGCGAGGGTGTCGGCCACGACCTGACTAACCACACAAGTCTAGTCCAGGTTTATCGCCTATTCAGGTTGCATCCGCAAGGAGATCCGGCCGGGGTGTCGCTCACGGCCCCAAACAATGTGTGCAGGGTTCCCAAGCCCACCTCGCCGGATGGATCCACGCTTGGTACACCGTGCCACTTGTGCCTAGTCTGTCCCAAGCCCACCTGGTCGGGTGCCACTTGGTAGACTACTAACACTACCTACAAACACCAGAAACTATTTGCACTGAAGCGTTCCAATGTGTGGTAGTAGCTAGTCATTGGACAACATACACGGAACTCACTGCTTAAGGACGGTTCCAGTGAGACAACCCACCATGTACTCCTACATGGCCTCTCACCGCTACCTTTACCAAATCATGTTCACACGCTTAACTCTTAGCACCAGAACATATCGTAACATTCCAATTCATTCTCGATGAATCAGACCTGACATACTCTAAGCAATAGCAGGCAATGCATGGTAGGAACACAACATGGCTCAATCAACTCCTACACATGCTAGTGGGTTTTAACTATTTACTGTGGCAATGACAGGTCATGCAGAGGAAAGGGTTCAACTACCGCAGCATAAAGTAGCAGTTGAATCGTTGTTGTCCTAATGCAATAAATGAGAGCAGGAGCGAGAGAGTAGGATTTTTATCAAAATGAACAAGGGGGTTTGCTTGCCTGGTAGATCAACAGGGGGGCACTGCTCCTCCGATAGGTACTCTGGATCGGTCTCCGGACCAGGACCTATCGAGAAGAACGGTGTCGATAATCAAACACAAGCATATACGACAATATGATGCATGATCATGGCATGAATATGTGATGCTAATTGAGCTAATGCAACTAGCTTTTATTTGGATGAAATCCATTTGAACCAAAGATTCAAATGCATCTCCAAAATAAGCTCTTTATATAAGCCATTTTAGTGTTTCACTTATACAGTAGGTATAACTTGGTTTGACATGCATGAAACTGGTACAGATGGATAGATTGAATTTTTCTGATAATTTTTTATATATAAATTATTTCAATCTGAGCTACGGTTGAATTTATATGAATTTTTGAAGTTTATAGCATTTTCTAGAATTTCCCAATTTATTTTAATACCAGAAAATGATATATTGCGTCAGCACAGTGTCATGCTTATGTCAGCAGGTCAATGGCGCTGACCAAGTCAAACCTGACGTGTGGGGTCCACACATCAGTGATTTGTTAGTTAATAGGGGGGGGGGTTTATTTAGTCTAGTTAGGATTAGTGGGCGCCGGGCCCACTCGTCAGTGACTAACTAGCCAACTAACCTAGGTTAATTAGTGTTAAACTAATACTAACTAAAAATGTCAGGGGGGTGGCCCACGCATCAGTGACACAAGGGGGAGGGTCAAACCCCGGTCAGCGGGTCAAACCCGCCGGACCTGGTCCACGGCTCGTCGCCGGCAACGACAGAGACGGCGGAGGGCTTCGGAAAAACTCTACATGGCACCGTTTTAATCGTGGTTTGCGGCTACGGCTAGCTGGCAATGCGGCGCATCTAATGGAGCGGACGGGAGGAGCTGGGGTGGCCTGAGCCGACGGCGGCGAGCTCTTTTGCGGCCGCCGGAGTTCGGGTGTCGGTGGTCTTGCTGCTACGGCGTGCTAGCGGGCGAGCGGATGCACTAGCGAGGCTCTACGGGGTGCGGGGAGATGTTTGGACCCGCCGGGGCGACCATTTGGTCACCGGAGCTGCATCGGCGACGAGCTCACGCGGCGACGGTTGCGCTCATCGGCGAGGCAGCGGCTATGACATGCAAGCGACAAAACAAAGAGGGGGAGGAGGAGAAGCAGCTCACAGCGGTCTCGGTGGGCTTGATGGCGAGCTCGGGGACGCGCTGAGGTCGACGGTGCGGCGATGGGGACCCACAGCGGCCGGAGATGAAGACGACAGCGATGGAGGCGCTCCAGGGCCTCCCGAGGCGCGTGGCTCGACGGAGAGGTAGTTGGAGACGTGGCGGAGCGTCTGGGCAGGAAGCGAGGGCGAGGCCGTGAAGGTGGGCGCGGCAATGGCGAGCAGTGGCGACGGCGGCGCTTGGGTGTTCGCAGGAGAGAGCGAGATAGAGAAGGGGAGGGAACGAGAGAGAGTGGGAGAGGTGCGGGGAGGCGCGGGGCGTCGATCGGGATGGCCAAGGCGTTCGAGGGAGAGGCCAGGCAGGCAGGTGGCGTGGCGCTCATGTGCACGCGCGGCGAGCGCGTGCCTCTCATCCTCCTCGCGCCAGGAGGACGACGACTGGCGTCGGCAGAAGGTGGGCTGGGCCAGCCTGCTGGGTCTGAGCAAATGGGCCGCCAGGTTAGTTGGCCCAGGTAAGCGCAGGTAAGTGTTTCTCTAATTTTGTTTTCTCTTCTATTTTTCTGACATTTGTTTGGTTTAATAAAAATACTAAACCATTTTATTTTCTTATGCCTATTTTTTCAGGGGCTAGTGGTATTATTCCAGAGCTCCTCAACTACTGGCATAATTTTTGGACATTATTATATATATATAATAATATATATCCAATGCAAATAATTATTGCATTAATTCCAAATGCCCAAAATAAATACTTATGAGCTCCTGAAAATGTTGGTTTGATTTTTATCTCTGTCCAATATTTTCAGAGAGCAACATGAGCATCTTCTTGGACCTTTTTGGAGCAATTTTTTTACTTGGGTCATTTCCAGAATGATTCTGAGGTTTTCACAAATCCCCATTTCAAATTTGAATGAAATTTAAACATGATGCAAACATGAAGGCTAGCCTAGGTCATACCAGAACTAGGGATGTGACAACTCGCCCCCACTCAAAAAAATCTCGTCCCGAGATTCAGGGGTTAGCGGAAAGAAAGTGGGGTACTCAAGTCGAAGACGATCTTCACACTCCCAGGTAGCTTCTCTCTCAGAATGATGAGACCACTAGACCTTGAGAAACTTGATGTTATGACGTCGGGTGACACGCTCTGCTTGATCAAGGATGCAAACAGGGTACTCTCGATAAGTGAGGTTATCTTGGAGATCAAGCGTTTTGTGGTCCACTCTGCGGATGGGATCCGAGAAGCAACGCCTGAGTTGAGAGACGTGGAAGACATCATGAACTCGAGAAAGATGTGGGGGTAGTTCCAACTGGTAGGCAACCTCTCCTAGTTTAGCGAGAATGAGAAAGGGACCAATATAACAAGGAGCCAACTTGCCCTTGATACCGAAACGATGGGTACCCTTGAAAGGAGTAACCCGAAGGTAAGCCTTGTCGCCAGCTTCATAAGCCACTTCCTTATGACTACAGTCATACTGGCTCTTTTGATGAGACTGGGCTGTTTTCAAATTCTCACGAATGATGCGAACTTTCTCTTCTGCCTCCTGGATCATATCCGGTCCAAAGAATTGTCTTTCACCAGTTTCTAACCAGTTCAAAGGTGTTTGACATCTTCGTCCATACAGAATCTTGAAAGGAGCTTTCTTGAGACTAGATTGGTAGCTATTGTTATAAGCAAACTTTGCAAAAGGAAGACACTTCTCCCAATCCATACCGAATGAGATAACACAAGCTCTAAGCATGTCTTCGAGAATTTGGTTGACCATTTCCACCTGACCACTTGATTGAGGGTGGAAAGCGGTACTGAAGGAAAGCTGGGTGCCCATGGCAGTTTGGAAACTCTCCCAGAAATGAGAAGTGAAGAGACTAGAACGGTCTGAATTGATCTCTAGTGGGACACCATGAAGTGAAACTATTCGAGAAATATATAAGTCAGTGAGCTAACTAGCAGTGATACTCTCTCGAACAGGTAGGAAGTGAGCCACTTTGGAAAGACGATCAATGACTACGAAGATAGCGTTATTCCCTCTCTTGGTCCTCGGAAGGCCAGTGATGAAGTCCATACCAACTTTGTCCCATTTCCACTCAGGAATAGCTAAAGGCTGAAGGGTGCCAGCAAGTCTCTGATGTTCTGCTTTAATGCGACGACAAACATCACAGTTAGGAATGAACTCAGCGATTTCTCTCTTCATCCTAGTCCACCAAAACCTCTGGCGTAGGTCCTGATACATCTTAGTGCTACCGGGATGAATCGTGAGAGGAGATTCATGAGCCTCCTTAAGAATCAGTTGTCGCAGATGTTGATTCTTGGGAACCACCAAGCGATTCTCAAAGAAAACAACACCTCGATCATCCATAGAGAAACATCCACCAACTCCCTTCTTAATGTTTCTCTTGATGCAGATAACACCCCTATCAAACTTCTGATCAGTAATGATCTGATCCTCAAGGGTAGGTTTCGCCACCAAGGTATAAAGGAATCCGTGAGGAGCAATGTGAAGGTTAAGCTTACATAATTCCTCATGGAGAAGTGGCTGGCCCTGCTGCAACATGAGATTGTTGCAATAGGACTTACGACTTAGCGCATCAGCCATGACATTCCCCTTGCCTGGGGTGTAGGTAATTCCTAAGTCGTAATCTGAGATCAACTCCAACCAACGTCTTTGCCTAAGGTTCAAATCTGGTTGGGTGAAGATATACTTGAGACTCTGGCGATCGGTGTAAGTCTCGCAATGTTTACCAAGGAGGTAATGTCGCCAGGTCTTAAGTGCATAGACTACGGCTGCAAGCTCTAGATCATGTGTAGGATAATTCTCCTCATGTGGATGCAACTGTCGAGATGCATAGGCAATCACATGGCGATCCTGCATAAGAATGCAACCTAGTCCCTGTCGTGAGGCGTCGCAGTAGATAACAAAGTCCTTAGTGAAATCCGGTGGCACAAGTATGGGAGCAGAAGTCAGGCGTCTTTTCAGTTCCTAAAAACTGTGCTCACACTGTGGGGACCACTCAAACTTTTTATCTTTCTTGAGAAGTTCCGTGAGAGGTTTGGCCACTTTGGAGAAGTTCTCATCGAAGCGGTGACAATAACTGGCTAGACCAAGGAAACTCCTAACTTGTTTAACTGTTTCGGGTGGAGTCCAATCAAGAACGGCTTGAACTCTCCCGGGATTGACAGCAATGCCCTTACCAGAGATCACGTGGCCTAGGTAGGTCACTTCTGGCAACCAAAATTCGCACTTGGAGAACTTGGCATAAAGGCGATGCTCTCTGAGTTTCTCTAACACAAGTCTAAGATGTTCGTCATGTTCTTCCTCGTTCTTCGAGTAAATAAGGATATCATCGAGGTAAACCACGACGAACTTATCTAAGTACTCCATGAAGATCGAGTTCATCAAGCAGGAGAATGTAGCTGGAGGATTGGTTATACCAAAGGACATGACGGTGTACTCATACTGGCCATAACGAGTGACCAAAGCCGTCTTAGGATGGCGTCGGTGTGTAGCCGGGTGGAACAGCAGAGTTCGGAACCCAAATCCGGCGCTTCTGAGAACTAGAACCGGAGGAAGAACCCAAATCACGGGTGTGCTTATGAGACTCCCCGTAAGTGAGTTGAGCTGTCTCCGCATTAATGGCCTTATTCACAAGAGCCTGGAATGTATTGCAAGGGTGCAAGTGAGATCACGACGCAACTTGGGGTTGAGACCCTTCCGGAACCTAGCCTGCTTTTTGGCGTCCGTGGACACTTCTTCTGTAGCATAGCGGGCAAGGTTCTCAAACTCTCTACTGTAAGCAACAACCATCTTATCCTGGGTGAAACTACAGAACTCTTCTCTCTTGCGATCAATGAGAGCCTGAGGAATGTGATGCTCGCAAAAAGCCTCAGTGAAAACTTTCCAGGTGGTTATCTGGCCAGCTGGAAGCATAACCTCATAGTTCTGCCACCAAATACTAGCTGGACCTTCCAGGTGATATGCAGCATACGTGACCTTTTCACCTTCAGCTACATTCGCAGAACGCAGCTTGATAGTGATACTATGGAGCCAGTCATCTGCATCGAGTGGTTCAATGGAATGATGGAAGGTGGGTGGTTTCAGACCAATGAAATCATGGATGGTCGCTGACTCTTTGCACTGGGGTGCGGTGTTCTCCTCGATACGTTCTAACAAGCGGTTAGACTCATGCTTGTTCCTCTCCATCTCTAACATGAACTCTGCCAACGAAGGTTGGTCGGGAGGATCCTCCTCATCCCTACCACCTTCGTGGTTCAGGCAACGAGCAACAGAACTTCGGTTAACTGACGACATCCTGAGAAGCAGAACCAAGGACGAGGTCAACAACAACTATAGGATGCAACATGTAGCACAAAGAAATTTAGAATCTCTCAAACTCCTAGGACAAATCCGGCAGCATAACGACAGTAAAATGCTCAAAATGAGACATTCTACAAAAGACGGGGTAGCACCATACTCAACATCATCACTCAAGGTTCTGAGATATTACTAAACAGACTACACCGGAAGTACTCGAACTGGCATATGACTTTGATCAACCAATCCTAAGATACTACGGAGTAGTAACACGTGATCCCGATGGACAGAAGAGAAAGCCTAGTTCCTTAACCCCATAGGAAAGATAGGATGACTCAGATCAGAAGGGCAAGAGGAGAAAGGAGTAAAAAGAGCCTTATGTTCCCTTCCACAATCAATTCCCTTATATAACTAAAAAGTTTCTAGACTCAACTTCGACCAGGTTGGCTTGGTAATCCTACAGGCAGTCAGGCTCTGATAGCAAAGCTGTCGGGACCCCGATTCCAAGTCGCATCGATCTAGCCCGTAACACCTCATATCACTTTGCGGCCTCACGCACGGGATTCCCACGGGTGTCACCTTACCCTGGCCCAGGACCGTTTGCACCTTTTGGCTCACGTATATGATTGTGTCGCTAGCATCCATATGACAGAGAACCCGGGCAGACATGGCTAGTCGTGAACCCAAAGCGGCACTAACCTATGGGGACAGGCATACATGATTCACATCGAGCATGTCGGTCAGCAGCGTGTGAATCCGGGCTGTAGCACTGGGCTAACAGGACTCCGGGGAACCCGGGCTGTAGCAGGCTAGGCAGGACTCCGGATGTCACCGCGTGACATTGCCCCGAAGGGATAGACAGATGAACAAAGTGAAACACATGCCGGCCAGTCAGGTGTCCTGAGCAGTAGTGCTGGGCTAGCAGGTCTCCGGTGAACCGGGCTGTAGTGGAGTACTATGGCTCAAGGAAGCACTAGGGTACATTTCCCCATAAGAGAGGCTGCCAAGGATAAACAACTAGATTGTCGGATCCCACACATAGCAATACACGTCACACGTACGCATAACATGCAAGTATGTGTTGTACAACATGGCATCACAACATAACGCAACTCATATAGATAAAGGCCCAGAAGATCCACATAGCATTAAATACAAACAGGGGTCACATGACCCATCATTCAGAGCATACAAGCAACAGAAGCATTACATGTCTGAGTACAGACAACTACAAAAGAAAAAGTCTAAGAAGCCTGACTATCTACAAGTCCCTCCAAGGGTACAAGATCTTAGATGAGGTGCAAGCTACTCGTCGAAGTCCAAGTAAACTAGTAAGACCGAAGTCTCCGCTGCAAAAACATAAATAAAGCAACGTGAGTACAAAGGTACTCAGCAAGACTTACATCAGATCCTATCATACATGCATTAGTATCAAGGAGGCAATGCGGGGTTCAGTTGCAGCAAGCCAGCTTTTACTCAGTGGCTAACCTGTACTAAGACTGCTGGTAAGTCTTTTGAGGTGGCGCACACGAGTCCACTAATCACCACATCAATACTCTACTATGGATTCATTCCCGCCTCCCTACGGGAGGCCATCCATAGCACTCACACTTGTCTTGAGCATTTTAGAGTATCCACTTTAAGTTTTCTATGTACCACGTAAGCATCCAAGAAGTCCATAACCGAGGACACGGCTATTCGAATAGGTCATGATAACCCTGTAGGGGTGTACTTCTTCACACACGCTCTGACTACTTATCACCATGTACACGTCATGTATCTCGGCAACCTTCAAGTGGAAGCCTGGCGAGGGTGTCGGCCATGACCTGACTAACCACACAAGACTCTAGTCCAGGTTTATCTCCTATTCGGGTTCCATCCGCAAGGAGATCCGACCGAGGTGTCGCTCCCGGCCCCAAACGATGTGTGCAGGGTTCCCAATCCCACCTCACCGGATGGATCTATGCTTGGTACACCGTGCCACTTGTGCCTAGTCTGTCCCAAGCCCACCTGGCCGGGTGCCACTTGGTAGACTACTAACACTACCTACAAACACCAGAAACTATTTGCAACTCCTGGACAGAGATCAAGTTGGCTAATAAGTGGAGAGGGGCACTTAAGCATTCCAATGTGTGGTAGTATCTAGTCATTGGACAACATACACGGAACTCACTGCTTAAGGACGGTTCCAGTGAGACAACCCACCATGTACTCCTACATGGCCTCTCACCGCTACCTTTACCAAATCGTGTTCACACGCTTAACTCTCAGCACCAGAACATATCGTAACATTCCAATTCATTCCCGATGAATCAGACCTGACATACTCTAAGAAATAGCAGGCAATGCACGGTAGGTACACAACATGGCTTAATCAACTCCTACACATGCTAGTGGGTTTTAACTATTTACTGTGGCAATGACAGGTCATGCAAAGGAAAGGGTTCAACTACCATAGCATAAAGTAGCAGTTGAATCGTTGTTGTCCTAATGCAATAAATGAGAGCAGGAGCGAGAGAGTAGGATTGTATCGAAATGAACAAGGGGTTTGCTTGCCTGATAGATCAACAGGGGGCACTGCTCCTCTAACAGGTACTCTGGATCGGTCTCCGGAGTAGGACCTATCGAGAAGGAACGGTGTCGATAATCAAACACAAGCATATGCGACAATATGACGCATGATCATGGCATGAATATGTGATGCTGATTGAGCTAATGCAACTAGCTTTTATTTGGATGAAATCCATTTGAACCAAAGATTCAAATGCATCTCCAAAATAAGCTCTTTATATAAGCCATTTTAGTATTTCACTGATACAGTAGGTATAAGTTGGTTTGACATGCATGAAACTGGTACAGATGGATAGATTGAATTTTTCTGATAATTTTTCATATATAAATTATTTCAATCTGAGCTACGGTTGAATTTATATGAATTTTTCAAGTTTATAGCATTTTTTGGAATTTCCTAATTTATTTTAATACCAGAAAATGATATATTGCGTCAGCACAGCGTCATGCTTACGTCAGCAGGTCAATGGCGCTGACCAATTCAAACCTGACATGTGGGGTCCACACGTCAGTGACTTAGTTAGTTAACAGGGGGGTTTATTTAGTCTAATTAGGATTAGTGGGCGCCGGGCCCACTAGTCAGTTACTAACTAGCTAACTAACATAGGTTAATTAGTGTTAACTAATACTAACTAAAAATGTCAGGGGGGTGGCCCACGCATCAGTGACACAAGGGGGAGGGTCAAATCCCGGTCAACGGGTCAAACCCGCCGGACCTGGTCCACGGCTCGTCGCCAGCGACGACAGAGACGGCGGAGGGCTTCGGAAAAACTCTACAGGGCACCGTTTTACTCGTGGTTTGCGGCTACGGCTAGCTGGCAATGCGGCACATCTAATGGAGCGGACGGGAGGAGCTGGGGTAGCCTGAGCCGACGGCGGCGAGCTCTTTTGCGGCCGCCAGAGTTCGGGCGTCGGTGGTCTTGCTGCTGCGGCGTGCTAGCGGGCGAGCGGATGCACTAGCGAGGCTCAACGGGGTGCAGGGAGAGGTTTGGACCCGCCGGGGCGACCATTTGGTCACCGGAGCTACGTCTGTGACGAGCTCAGGCGGCGATGGTTACGGTCATCGACGAGGCAGCGGCTACGGCATGCAAGCGAGAAAACGAAGAGGGGGAGGAGCAGCAGCAGCTCACAGCAGTCTCGGTGGGCTTGACGGTGAGCTCGGGGATGCACTAAGGTCGACGGTGCGGCGATGGGGATCCACGGCGGCCGGAGAAGAAGATGACAGCGATGGAGGCGCTCCAGGGCCTCCCGAGGCGCGTGGCTCGAGGGAGAGGTAGTCGGAGACGTGGCGGAGCGTCTAGGCAGGAAGCGAGGGCGAGGCCGTGATGGTGGGCGCGGCAACGGCGAGTGGTGGCGACGGCGGCGCTCGGGCGTTCACAAGAGAGAGCGAGAGAGAGAAGGGGAGGGAACGAGAGAGAGTGGGAGAGGTGCGGGGAGGCGCGTGGCGTCGATCGGGACGGCCAGGGCGTTCGAGGGACAGGCTAGGCAGGTAGGTGGCATGGCGGCCATTCGCGCGGGCGGTGAGCGCGTGCCTCTCGTCCTCCTGGCGCCAGGAGGAGGACGACTGGCGTCGGCAGAAGGTGGGAAGGGCCAGCCTGCTGGGTCTGAGCAGATGGGCCGCCAGGTTAGTTGGCCCAGGTAAGCACAAGTAAGTGTTTCTCTAATTTTGTTTTCTTTTCCATTTTTCTGACATTTGTTTGGTTTAATAAAAATACTAAACCATTTTATTTTCTTATGCCAATTTTTTCAGGGGCTAGTGGTATTATTCCGGAGCTCCTCAACTACTGGCATAATTTTTGGACATTATTTTATATATAATAATAATATATATCCAAAGCAAATAATTACTGCATTAGTTCCAAATGCCCAAAATAAATACTTATGAGCTCCTGAAAATGTTGGTTTGATTTTTATCTCTGTCCAATATTTTCAGAGAGCAACATGAGCATTTTCTTGGACCTTTTTGGAGCAATTTTTTTACTTGGGTCATTTCCAGAATGATTATGAGGGTTTCAAAAATCCCCATTTCAAATTTCAATGAAATTTAAACATGATGCAAACATGAAGGCTAGCCTAGGTCATACCAGAACTAGGGATGTGACAGCCACTTGCACTATTCATCTGTTGACCGGTCAAATATGGACTGGGTCAACCTTTGCTGACTGGACCCCCGCTGGCCCACTGTCAGCCTCTCAGCCTCTCTGGTTGGGTACAATAGTGGGTACACATAGCCAATTCCCTTTTATTTAATGCGAATTAATAAATCCAGAAAGTCATTTAAACTTTGGAAATTCATATAAAATAAACCGTCACTCGGATGAAAAAACTTTCTACATGAAAGTTGCTCAGAACGACGAGACGAAACCAGATACGCAGCCCGTTCATTCGCCACGCATCCCTAGCATAGCGAACACGCAACTTTCCCTCTCCAATTCATCTGTCCAAAAACACGAAACCCCGGGGATATTTTTCCAAATGTTTCCCGCCTTCGCCGGTACCACCTCATACCGTGTTAGGGCACCCCTAGCACCGCGTATTATCATGTTATGCCTTGTGATGCTTTGATTGCACTGTTATTTATTATGTTCCCCTCCGCTACTCCTTTCCGGTAGACCCCGAGACCGTTGCCGGTACCCCTGTTGTCGACTACGGTATTGACGACCTTTCTTGCCAGAGCAACCAGGCAAGCCCTCCCCTTGATCACCAGATATCGCCTACTCTTCTCTATACTACTTGCATTAGAGTAGTGTAGCAAGTTACTGCTTTCCGTTAATCCTATTCTGATGCATAGCCTATTATTGTTGCTACAGCTGTTACCCTTACCTGTTACCCTACTACTTAGTATAGGATGCTAGTGTTCCATTAGTGGGCCTACACTCTTGTCCGTCTACCAAGCTATACTACTGGGCCGTGATCAGTTCGGGAGGTGATCATGGGCATATACTATATACTTACACTATTACATTACCGGTGATACTGTTTGGAGATGGGGGCTGAAGGGGCAGGTGGCTCCATCTAGGTAGTGGTGGGCCTGAGTTCCCGATGGCCCCCAACTGTTACTTTGTGGCGGAGCGACAGGGCAGGTTGAGACCACCTAGGACAGAGGTGGGCTTGGCCCTGGTCGGTGTTCGCGCATACTTAACACGCTTAACGAGATCTTGCTATTTGATCTGAGTCTGGCTACTGGCCTATACGCACTAACCATCTACACGGGGATAGTTATGGGCACTCGACGTCATGGTATTAGCCGAAGCCTTCGTGACGTCAGCGACTGAGCGACGCATGCCGGATTGGACTGGAACGCCTGCTAGGCTAGGTCTGTTTCCGGCCGCGTTCGCAACGTGCAGGTGTGCAAAGGGCGATGGGCCCAGACCCCTGCGCCATAGGATTTAGACCAGTGTGCTGACCTCTCCGTTGTGCCTAGGTAGGGCTGCGATGTGTTGATCTTCTGAGGCCGGCCATGACCCAGAAAAGTGTGTCCGGCCAAATGGGATCGAGCGTGTTGGGTTATGTGGTGGACCCCTGCAGGGAAGTTGATCTATTCGAATAGCCATGTCCCTCGGTAAAAGGACGACCCGGAGTTGTACCCTGATCTTATGACAACTAGAACCGGATACTTAATAAAACACACCCTTCCAAGTGCCAGATACAACCGGTGATCGCTCTCTCACAGGGCGACGAAGGGAGGATCATCGGTTAGGATTATGCTATGCGATGATACTTGGTGAACTTACCATCTACTCTCTTCTGCATGCTGCAAGATGGAGGTGGCCAGAAGCGTAGTCTTCGATAGGACTAGCTATCCCCCTCTTATTCCGGCATTCTGCAGTTCAGTCCACATATGATACCCTTATTCCATTTGATACCAATGCATACATATGTAGTGTAGCTCCTTGCTTGCGAGTACTTTGGATGAGTACTCACGGTTGCTTTGCTCTCTCTTTTCCCCCTTTCTACCCGATTGTTGCGACCAGACGTTAGAGCCCAGGAGCCAGATGCCACCGTCGTCGACGACTACTACTACTCGGGAGGTGCCTACTACTACGTGCAGCCCGCTGACGACGACCAGGAGTAGTTTAGGAGGATCTCAGGCAGGAGGCCTGCGCCTCTTTCGATCTATATCCCAGTTTGTGCTAGCCTTCTTAAGGAAACTTGTTTAACTTATGTCTATACTCAGATATTGTTGCTTCTGCTGACTCGTCTATGATCGAGCTCTTGTATTCGAGCCTTCGAGGCCCCTGGCTTGTAATATGATGCTTGTATGACTTATTTTATTTGTAGAGTTGTGTTGTGATATCTTCCCGTGAGTCCCTGATCTTGATCGTACACGTTTGCGTGTATGATTAGTGTACGATTGAATAGGGGGTGTCACAAGTTGGTATTAGAGCCGACTGCCTGTAGGAATCCCCCTTCCACACTCCTTGGCCGAAGTTGAATCTAGTCGATGAAAACTGTTTTTCTAACATGGTTGTGCGGCCCATGGGCCCACGTCACCATTGGGTGGTATTAGGATCTTTTACTCCTCGATCCTTACTCTGGGACTCTGAACTCTCTTCTATTCGGGTTAAATGATTTTACTAAATTTGACTCTAGGTTCTCATAACTACTTTCTCCCGGAGAGCCCCTTATTACAGATGAACGCTTGCTATACCAGAAGATTCAGAAGATACTCTCCGATGTTATCCCGAGAACTTGTGCTCATTGCGTTTGCAATTCCCTTCCACCGTCAACCCCTATAGATAACTACATGCACTTGCCATTCTTACCTTAGTCCCCAGTTGCTCTTGTTATTATCCCGAAATACTCGTTGTTCTGAGAATCCTTGTTCCTACTGCCTTGCAGTTCCTTGTTACATGAATACCCCTATGGATATTTCCTCGCACTTGCCGAGTATCCGCTCATCCCCAGTTGTTCAGGTGTTTCACAAAGGTCTTCGAAATACCATTCGATCTCCTGAAAATCATCAACAGCCTATTGCTCTCGAAATTCTTACTCGCTTGCATTATGATTGATCCCATGAGTATGGTAATCTTATTGGCATCCTTAGTAGTTATCATTTGAGTCTGTTGAATCAATATGTTGTGAATGCTCGCAATCCTTAATCAGATCCTTCATTTCATCCTTCCGGCTCAAACATCATTTTAAACATGAGCTGGATCTTGACTAATCAAATTGCCTTCGATTGTACCCCTAAGGCTATTCAACTTATCCATCCCTAATCAGAGCATTGCTTCTGATCCCTTGTCTTGGATTTCATAATTCCTTTGCATTTGAACTTTGAATTAGTCAGTTGTTTCTATAATCAGATCTCCTTGCATTTTCTTCCTCTGGTTGAGTACCGATGCTCACATCAGATCCCTTATGGACCATCGGTTCCTTTGTTGGATTTTATCCGACAGTGTCCTTCATATTGAATAACCTTGTGAGCCTTCCTTGGGTATATAATGCCTTTGGTAAATTGTATCATCTGCTTTTGAACAATACTCTACTTTCGAGCTGGTGATGTTTACTATTGAAGCTTGCGGAATATGTTTCCACGATACCCCGATGGGTTGAACCTATGCCTTCCTTATTATGTGTGAATTCGAAAGTCTTCATGAGTCATACTCTTCTGGTATTTTGCTAGATAAAATTTCTACACTACAGCTTCATCAAAAGCGAGAAGTAAAATGAAAGGTTATGCATGGAAGAAGTGGGAGTCGACCATGAGCCTTTGCGTTCATGCCCATGGACCAGATGTGAAACTTATCATCGAAGCTTCTTGTAAATGATATTAATCCCCTTGTTATAAGTTCGTCCTGTATCTTTATGTTTGGTCCTTTGCAATCATGGTTCCGACCATATTTTCTCATTAATACCATTTATCAGACAAGTTGAGTACTTGTCTTGTGCAGATCATTGCACCTGTCCAACCTTTGCTTTGATCTACCGTCGAGTATTACACTAGGATATCTTGATAATGTCATGGAACTACATAACTTCTTATGGGTTCTTCATCAACTGTCATTTCTCACCGACTTCAATTTTTCTGGGTTTTGGGTTGTCGTCAACCAAGAACACCGATATGTGAACCGATGCCTCATTCCAGTTCGATAACCCTAATTAATTTTCGTTGCTTATGAGTTTAATAATCCTTCCCGTCATTCCTAGCCTGATCGGCTATACCATTATTGGGCTAATTTTTAACTATGCTACCTGGTCCTTATCTCCGGAGCACCATTTTTGACGATGAGCTAAGCTTACATCGATTTTCATCGTCATATCATTCGCCTTGAACAACAAGCTTGATTTCGAGTTTGTGTTGTACTCGTGGTTCCAATAATTTTTCGCTTCATCATTCCGTTGACTTGATGTCATCGCCGACCAGTTACATCTTCTTGAAACCTCTCAACAACGGTGTTGTGATCATCATCAACATTCTGAGGTCTTCCAAGATATCGGTCGAATTTATGGTGAGTAGTACCATCCTTGCCCCTCGATGATTTTTGTTATCATCGACCACTTTATTGCCTTCCCTCCAACACAAACTTGATTGTGTTTTGTGTTATACCTTGAGTTCCTTGCTATCCATCTTTTGTTCTTCTTTACCTTGGAGAATTACCATCTTTAATGTGAAGAAAGTCGTGAGAATTTCACCACCTCTTAAGAATTATTGATACAAGTGATACTTCTTGCCATCTCCGTTCATTCCTTGGTCCCCGGGTTGTTTCTAATTGGAATACCAACAAATGGATTGTGAGGTTTAAAATTCAAAACCTCTAGCAACCCTATTGCTTTGAAGTTAATGGTCGATAGTTCATTCTTAGACTATTTGATATGGAGTCGCCATTTTAACATTGAACATGCTACCTAAGCCCATATTTCGGGTGCACTGTTCAACCAATGTTTAACTGTGTACATTTTCCTCGAGCATACCTCGATATAACATGTGATCTGACAAATGTTATATCCTGGTTCACATAATGGTGGAAATCCATCTTTTGGAAATCTCGATAAATTGTCGCTGAGTTCACCAGACACCTACTCATTCTCTCCTTGGTTTAATGATGAACTTTTGTTTCGGAACTCGCTTCCATAGTTCATTTCCCGAGAATCTTACAAGGTCATTTTGTCAATTTGAGTTGCACCCTTTTTCTTCTCAGGCATCCTGAGTCTGAGGTATCCTGACACCAATCAGATCTGAAACTCGGTCAGATATGATGGTTGGAACATATTTCCAGGAGTAATAACATCTTTACATGACTAGGTAAGGTGATGTCATTCCTAGCACACCTGGCCGGAGCACCTAGTGTTATAGTTTCCTTTTCTGCAAGGTTATCCATTCTTCCATGAGGAAATTGTAAGACTTATTCTACAAATTGTTCCTGATGGATCCTTTGAGTATCCAAAGTCTGACCTTTGCTTGAATACCACGCCAACGCTATCTCGAAGCATGTATGTGGTACTCCAATTTTCAACAAAGAACATTTGGAGCCTATGCTAAATGTTTCTCGCTCAATTATCCAAACACCATTGTATGGGTAATGTCATGAAATTTCTCTCACATTACCTAAAGAGTTTTCTACATGATATCCTTTCATGGATATCATGCTTTGCTTGTCCTTGGGAAGGATATACCCTTGAAATATGTGTTTAGACACATTTTCCTTTCCATTGTTCTGTTTAAACCTTCTTGTAATATATATTATATAAGCAGTCACCTCGTTGTACCACTCTGTCAATAAGACCCTGTTACTATTGTTGGTGATATTTCGGTAACCTCCGATGGACGAGAACTTTGCCTATTGGTCCGCCTCATTTCCACGAGCAGGAAAACGGTTCTCTTCGTCCCACGCCCTTGATACCGATGTTGTTGCCGACATAACTGACAGTCTCTTCTCTGACATGCCTTCTATCATAATCGTGCAAGATGACAATGCCCTCCTTTCTTTTAACCCACATGGTGGGCCCATAACCCACAGTTCCACAAGATCGAAACCTGACTCTCCTATAACCCTCGGTTTCCAAAAGTATTCCTCGTGCGTGGCCTCGTATGTAATACATGAGCCACCTTCCAAAGCTCATCAATTCTGGTATCAGACACAATACTAAATCCCATTGCTCTAAACCCTTTCACACTCTGCTTCAGGCAACGAACGATTGTCTATCCACTTGAAACTTATTATGGTACCTTCTTACTTTGCTCTCGATGTGTTTCATTTTTCAACTCGAGAGATACTCATGTGTTCATTCTTGGGATACCCCCAGATGATTTCCCTTATAACATCCTATCGTTGTAGAGCTTCCCCTTATCTATTCGTAAGTACGATGGAGTTCCTCGAAGAAAGGACGACAACTTCATCATGATGCATTGGAATAAAGAATTGAAGACATCAACGAAAGGGATTAACTTCTTCAAGAAGAGCAGCCAAGACCGAGAAGATTCGATAGAATTTCGTAACCAGATCTTTCCCCCTTGCTCCACCTCTTAAATCTCGGGACGAGATTTCTTATAGTGGAGGAGAATTGTGACACCCGAATAATTAAGCTAAAGTAACCACTCACTAATGGTGCCATGTCATCGCAATTATTTTTCTAAACCTCACTTTGTTCCAAACCGAATTCAAATTCAATTTAAAAATAAAGTCAAATTAATATTTATTCAAACAACAAAAGAAAAATATTCAAAATGTTTCCAATATTTTCTAGATATTTTTCTTGTTGAACCAACATCATTTGGCTCACCAAATATTCCCTAGTAAATTATGAAGTGTCCCAATAGCACTTATGTGGAGCATTTAAATTCAAACATAATTTTGATCGATTTGAAAAAACCCCAAACCTTGTGGGCATCTCCAAAATAATGACTTATAATTATGTGACAAGTTTCATGTTTAACAAAACTCGTTGCATAGCTTAGAAAAACAGAAAACGGAGACTATAAAAGAAAAACCCAAAAAAAAGCCTAACAAGCTACTGTGCAAATGGGCTCTATGTAGCTACAGTGCTACGGCCCAGCCCACAAAGGCTTTTCCCCCACCTCTGTACAGTGCAGAGGAGGCCATGGTGTTGTGCACGCACACTCGGCCGTCCACGCATCGATGCCCCTCGTGTCGATCATCCGCTCGTCCTGGAGATGCATAAGAGCCCTCTCGACCCCGTTGACGAACCCTAGCCTCTTCATACCTCCCCATCGCTTCTCTCTCTCTCAATCTCAACTCATGCCCGAGCACATCGTCGATGCAACACCATGGAGCACGCGGCCGCCGGCCTCCCCTCGTCGCACGAAGATGTCCGGGAGCTCCGTCGTGGTCGGCTCCATCACCACGCCGAAGGGCTTGAGCTAGGAGGCCCCGAGTGCTCACCATCGGGCATCTTCATCTCGTCCGGTCGCTGCTTCCCCATCCTGGATCTCCTCCCTCAGCGCTCCCCCGACCTCCCGAGCACATCATCGAGAATCGGGGTGAGCTCCTCCCTCGATCCCCTACTTTTCCCCATTGCTACTGTCGCCGCAGACCGCCGCCCCATCCCCTGCCCGAAGCCGCGCCCGCCGCGAATGGCTATGCCTGGCCGCGCCTCCACGCATGCCCCGGCCGCCCTGTGCGCGCCTCGGCCAGCCGGCGCACTGCCCGCGCCCTGCGCCTCCCTTGGCTGTGCTTGGCCGTAGCCGTACTCTGCCGACACCCGTGCGTGCATACGCGTTCGTGCCCTGCTGCTCCTGTTGTTGCTGCTGCGTCGCTGCTCTATCCGCTGCCGTTTCTCTTCTAGCTATGCTGCTGCTACCCGCTACTACTCTTTGCAAGCTGTTGCCGCTACCTGCTAGTTGCTGTTGCCGCTGCAAACCATGGCCGGATGCACCCCTGTTCGTGCCCAGCAATGGGGCGTGATTTTTGCATATGTTCCTCCCTAGCTAGCATCATTATAGTTTAGATTAATTCCTAAGTAGTCAGATGTCCAAATGGCATGTGGGGTCCCCTATGTTAGATAACCATTATTGTATCACAAGTGCCTATTACATGCGGGTCCTACTACAAACTAAATTAATCTAATTAAAGACTAATTAACTATAGTCACTAATACTGGGGTCCCACCACTAATTAAACTGAATTAAACAATCTGTTAAAATGGGCTTATGACATGCGGGAGCCACTTGCACTATTCATCCGTTGACTGGTCAAATATGGATTGGGTCAACCTTTGCTGATTGGACCCCCGCTGGCCCACTGTTAGCCTCTCAGCCTCTCTGGTTGGGTACAATAGTGGGTACACATAGCCAATTCCCTTTTATTTGATGCGAATTAATAAATCCAGAAAGACATTTAAACTTTGGAAATTTATATAAAATAAACCATAACTCGGATGAAAAAACTTTCTACATGAAAGTTGCTCAGAACGAAGAGACGAATCCGGATACGCAGCCCGTTAGTCCGCCACGCATCCCTAGCATAGCAAACACGCAATTTTCCCTCTATAATTCATCTCTCTGAAAACGCGAAACCCTGGGGATATTTTTCCGGATGTTTCCCCCCTTCGCCGTTACCACCTCATACCGCGTTAGGGCACCCCTAGCACCGAGTATTTATCATGTTATGCCTTGTGATGCTTTGATTGCACTGTTATTTATTGTGTTCCCCTTCACTACTCCTTTTCGGTAGACCCCGAGACCGTTGCCGGTACCCCTGTTGTCGACTACGGTGTTGACGACCTTTCTTGCCAGAGGAACCAGGCAAGCCCTCCCCTTGATCACCAGATATCGCCTACTCTTCTCTCTACTGCTTGCATTAGAGTAGTGTAGCATGTTACTGCTTTCCGTTAACCCTATTCTGATGCATAGCCTGTCATTGTTGCTACAGCTGTTACCCTACTACTTAGTATAGGATGCTAGTGTTCCATCAGTGGCCCTACACTCTTGTCTGTCTGTCAAGCTATACTACTGGGCCGTGATCAGTTCGGGAGGTGATCACGGGCATATACTATATACTTACACTGTTACATTACCGGTGATACTGTTTGGAGATGGGGGCTGAAGGGGCAGGTGGCTCCATCCAAGTAGTGGTGGGCCTGAGTTCCCAACGGCCCTCAACTGTTACTTTGTGGCGGAGCGACAGGGCAGGTTGAGACCACCTAGGAGAGAGGTGGGCCTGTCCCTGGTCGGCGTTCGTGCATACTTAACACGCTTAACGAGATCTTGGTATTTGATCTGAGTCTGGCTACTGGCCTATACGCACTAACCATCTACGCGGGGACAGTTATGGGCACTCGATGTCGTGGTATCAGCCAAAGCCTTCGTGACATTAGCGACTGAGCGGCGCATGCCGGATTGGACTGGAACGCCTACTAGGATAGGTCTGCTTCCGCCCGCGTTCGCAACGTGCAGGTGTGCAAAGGGCGATGGGCCCAGACCCCTGCGCCATAGGATTTAGACCGACGTGCTGACCTCTCTGTTGTGCCTAGGTAGGGCTGCGACGTGTTGATATTCCAAGGCCGGGCATGACCCAGAAAAGTGTGTCCAGCCAAATGGGATCGAGCGTGTTGGGTTATGTGGTGCACCCCTGCAGGGAAGTTGATCTATTCGAATAGCCATGTCCCTCGGTAAAAGGACGACCCGGAGTTGTACCTTGACCTTATGACAACTAGAACTGGATACTTAATAAAGCACACCCTTCCAAGTGCCAGATACAACCGGTGATCGCTCTCTCACAGGGTGACGAAGGGAGGATCATCGGTTAGGATTATGCTATGCGATGATACTTGGTGAACTTATCATCTACTCTCTTCTACATGCTGCAAGATGGAGGTGGCCAGAAGCGTAGTCTTTGATAGGACTAGCTATCCCCCTCTTACTCCGGCATTCTGCAGTTCAGTCCACATATGATACCCTTATTCCATTTGATAGCAATGCATACATATGTAGTGTAGCTCCTTGCTTGCGAGTACTTTGGATGAGTACTCACGGTTGCTTTGCTCTCTCTTTTCCCCCTTTCTACCCGATTGCTGTGACCAGACGTTGGAGCCCAGGAGCCAGACGCCACCGTCGACGACGACTACTACTACTCGGGAGGTGCCTACTACTACGTGCAGCCCGCTGACGATGACCAGTAGTAGTTTAGGAGGATCCCAGGCAGGAGGCATGCGCCTCTTTCAATCTGTATCCCAGTTTGTGCTAGCCTTCTTAAGGCAAACTTGTTTAACTTATGTCTGTACTCAGATATTGTTGCTTCCGCTGACTCGTCTATGATCGAGCTCTTGTATTCGAGCCTTCGAGGCCCCTGGCTTGTAATATGATGCTTGTATGACTTATTTTATTTGTAGAGTTGTGTTGTGATATCTTCCCGTGAGTCCCTGATCTTGATCGTACACGTTTGCGTGTATGATTAGTGTATGATTGAATAGGGGGCGTCACAACGATCCTTTATCCTAACAGGGAAAGGTGGTGGCCTTTCAATATAAGTAGTAGGAACAACAGGATCAACATTATAAGTAATAGTTTCTTCTTCAACTTTAATAGGTTCTACTACTTCCACTTCAATCGGAGGATGATATTTAAACCACTTCTCCTTAGGGAGATCAAGATGAGTAGCAAATGATTCACAAAAAGAAGCTACTATCTTAGAGTCAAGACCAAATTAGTGCTAAATTCACGAAAAGCATTTGGTATCCATGAAAGATTTAACACAATCAAACTTAAGGTTTATGCCTGACTCATTACCTTTGTCCAGTTCCCAATCTTTAGAGTTGCGTTTAATTCTTTCCAATAAATCACATTTGAATTCAATAGTATTCTTCATAAAAGAACTAGTACAAGAAGTATCGAGCATGGATTGATCAGTATGAGAAACCGAGCATAAAAATTCTGAATAAAAATTTCTCTTGAGAGCTCGGGGCATGAATATAACATCGCATAACCTATACCATGTCAATACCTTCTCCTTAAAAGATAAAGGGAAGACCTTCTTCTTGACTTCATCCTCGGGCAAACCTGCAAGCTTAAATAATCCACAAACTTCATCCACGTACATTAGATGCATATCAAGATGTAATGTTCCGTCTCCTACATAAGGATTAGCTAGTAGTTTCTCTATCATACCCAAAGGAATTTCATACTAAATATTTTCAGTAGGTGCAGTAGGTTGAGGGGAAACTCTTTGCTCTTCCGATCAGGGTGAAGATACCCCGAACAAACCCCTGAAAGGATTATTTTCCATAGTAACAAGTGATGTCTGATACGTCTCCGTCGTATCTATAATCTTTGATTGTTCCATGCTAATATTCTACAACTTTCATATACTTTTGGCAACTTTTTATACTATTTTTGGGACTAACATATTGATCCAGTGTCCAGTGCCAGTTCCTGTTTGTTGCATGTTTTTAGTTTCGCAGAATATCCATATCAAATGGAGTCCAAACGGAATAAAAACTGACGGAATTTTTTTGGAATATATATGATTTTTGGGAAGAAAAATCAACACGAGACGATGCTCGAGGGACCCACGAGGTAGGGGGCACACCCTAGGGAGGCAAGCGCCCCCCTGACCCTTGTGGCCACCCCGTAAGGCGGTTGATGCCCTTCTTTCTCCGCAAGAAATCTAATTTCCGGATAGATATCGTGTCAAAATTTCAGCCCAATCGGAGTTACGGATCTCCAGGAATATAAGAAACGGTGAAAGGGAAGAATCTGGGAATGCAGAAACAGAGAGAGACAGAGAGACAGATTCAATCTCGGAGGGGCGAGAGCCCCTCCCACGCCATGGAGGCCATGGACCAGAGGGGAAACCCTTCTCCCATCTAGGCAGGAGGTCAAGGAAGAAGAAGGAGGAGGGGGGCTCTCTCCCCCTCGCTTCCGGTGGCACCGGAGTGCCACCGGGGGCCATCACCGCGATCTACACCGGCATCTCCGCCATCTTCACCAACATCTCCATCACCTTCCCCCTTCTATCTATAGCGGTCCACTCTCCCGCAACCTGCTGTACCATCTACTTGAACATGGTACTTTATGCTTCATATTATTATCCAATGATGTGTTTCCATCCTATGATGTCTGAGTAGATTTTCGTTGTCCTATCGGTGGTTGATGAATTGCTATGATTGATTTAATTTGCTTGTGGTTATGTTGCTGTCCTTTGGTGCCCATCATATGATTGCGCGCGTGGATCACAACCTAGGGTTAGTTGTATGTTGATAGGACTATGTATTGGAGGGCAAGAGTGATAGAAGCTTCAACCTAGCATAGAAATTGATGCATATGGGATTGAAGGGGGACCAATATATCTTAATGCTATGGTTGGGTTTTACCTTAATGAACATTAGTAGTTGCGGATGCTTGCTAATAGTTCCAATCATAAGTGCATAGAATTCAAAGTCCGGGATGACATGCTAGCAGTGGCCTCTCCCACATAATACTTGCTATCGGTCTAGTAAAGTAGTCAATTGCTTAGGGGCAATTTCGCAACTCCTACCACCACTTTTCCACACTCGCTATATTTACTTTATTGTTTCTTTATCTAAACAGCCCCTACTTTTTATTTACATACTCTTTATTATCTTGCAAACCTATCCAACAACACCTACAAAGTACTTCTAGTTTCATACTTGTTCTAGGTAAAGCGAACGTCAAGCGTGCGTAGAGTTGTATCGGTGGTCGATAGAACTTGAGGGAATATTTGTTCTACCTTTAGCTCCTCGTTGGGTTCGACACTCTTACTTATCGAAAACTATTGCGATCCCCTGTACTTGTGGGTTATCAAGACCTTTTTTTGGCGCCGTTGCCGAGGAGCAATAGCGTGGGGTGAATATTCTCGTGTGTGCTTGTTTGCTTTATCACTAAGTAATTTTTATTTGTTGTTCTTAGTTGTTCTCTATCTTTAGTTATGGATATGGAACACGAAATACCAAAAAAATTAGGTGTACTTTCTGCTCATGGAGATGGGGAACCTCCTAAAACCCTCGATGCTGGTTATGTGAAAGATATTATGTACTACTTCAATAATCCTGAGAAAACCCCATTCAATTATGTAATGGGAGTAACATTGGATCAACGTGAATACTTTAGGGATTACCGCTTGACACAAAAAGGGAAACTATTATGGGATCAAATTCATATATGAAATTGGTATGCTAGGCAACTATGCTTGAGATATGATTATACTTGTTGCTCTAAGGTGAAGGCTCCACACCTTCCCTTTTTATGCGAATTTAATGATAATAAAACCTTAGCTTCTTATGCTAGAGGTATATATGATTACTATGACGTGGAACAAATAGAAGAATTTGTTGCTTTTATGGGTGCTTATGAAATTGAATCTATGTTTAAAGAGTTTGAAGATTTTGATGATTCGGATTATAGACCTGAAAATTTAGCTATCCTTAAATATTGTTATGAGAATTATGAATACAATTACGAAATTAATGCACTTATTGAGAAAGTCTCCGTTGTCCAAGAAGAGACGAATATTTTGCAGGAATCTATGGAAGAAGAAGTTGATGAAACTGTGAGCTCATTGGATGAAAAAGATGAGGAGGAGAGCGAAGAACAAAAGGAGGAAGAGCGGATTGATCACCCGTGCCCACCTTCTAATGAGAGTAACTCTTCAACTCATACATTGTTTAATTTCCCTTCGTTCTTACCAAAGGATTATTGCTATGATAATTGTTATGATCCCGTTGATTCTTTTGAAATATCCCTTTTTGATGATACTTGCTATGCTTTTGGCCAAGATGCCAATATGAATTATGCTTATGGAGATGAACTTGCTATAGTTCCTTATGTTAAACATGAAATTGTTGCTATTGCACCCACACATGATAGTCCTATTATCTTTTTGAATTCTCCAAACTACACTATATCAGAGAAGTTTGCTCTTATTAAGGAATATATTGATGGGTTGCCTTTTACCGTTGCACATGATGATTTTAATGAATATAATATGCATGTGCTTGCTGCTCCTACTTGCAATTATTATGAGAGAGGAACTATCGATGCGTTTGGTTCACCGAAAAAAGGGCGGCTTCCAATTACATCGGTTTCTAAAACCGTAGCGAGCGTTTGTTTCGGCGACGATGCTTTCCATAAACGCGCTTCCCGATACGGCCCTTCACGAAATTGAAACCGCCTAAATTCGCCGGGGTTGGAAATCGGGACTCGGCCGAAGTAACCAAACGATCCACGTTTTACGCAAGAATATCCGGAAGCGGCGCTTCCTGAATACGATACAGCGAAAACATTACCGGCGCGGTACCAAACGCGTCGCATATCTCCACCTCTCTATGTTTCCAATATGATAAAATTGCAAGAAACTGTTTATACTATGCATTGGCCTTTACTATGTGTGCATGAATTGTTCTTTTATGACATGCCGATGCATAGGAAGAGAGTTAGACTTCGTCATTACATGATATATGTTACCTTGTTCTCACCACTAAATTACAAATCATTGTTAATTAAAATTGGCTTTGATATACCTTGGGATCCAGGTGGATCCATCACTTGAGCACTATATGCCTAGCTTAATGGCTTTAAAGAAAGCGCTGCCAGGGAGACAACCCGGAAGTTTTAGAGAGTCATTTATTTCTGTTGTGTGCTTTTATAAAGTTTAGAAATAAAAATAATGTGCCAAGGTTTGCCTTTAGGATGTTTACATTTGCTTGATGGTTTGTACGGTGCAGGACAGAAACTTTGGCTGTAGTGCACAATTTTACATTTTTTGTTGGAACATCAAATGGTTCTGATTCTTTTTGCAACGTCTTCCTATACAATTTTTCTATTTTTCCTAATTTTGGTAGAATTTTTAAAGTATAAGAAGTATGGTGAATGTTCAGATTATTACAGACTATTCTGTTTTACACAGATTCTATTTTTGATGCATAGTTTGCTTGTTTTGATGAAACTATCAATTTATGTTATTGGATTAAGCCATGAAAAAGTTATATTACAGTAGACACAATGCAAAAACAAAATATGAATTGTTTTGCAACAGTATTTAGAGTAGTGATTTGCTTTATTATATTAACGAATCTTACTGAGTTTTCTGTTGAAGTTTTGTGTGGATGAAGTGTTCGATGATCGAGAAGGTCTCGATGTGAGAAGAAGGAAGAGAGGAAAGAGCTCAAGCTTGGGGATGCCCGAGGCACCCCAAGTAAATATTCAAGGATACTCAAGCGTCTAAGCTTGGGGATGCTGGGAAGGCATCCCCTCTTTCTTTGACAAGTATCGGTATGTTTTCGGATTCGTTTCGTTCATGCGATATGTGCAATCTTGGAGCGTCTTTTGCTTTAGTTTTCACTTTTCTTTTATGCACCATGCTGGTATGAGATAGTCCTTGGTTGATCTATAGAATTCTCTTTTCACTTCACTTATATCTTTTGAGTATGGCCTTATAGAATGCTTCATGTGCTTCACTTATATCATTTGAAGTTTGGATTGCCTGTTTCTCTTTACATAGAAAACCGCCATTTATAGAATGCTCTTTTGCTTCACTTATATTTGTTAGAGCGTGGGCATATCTTTTGAAGAAAGAATTGAACTCTCTTGCTTCACTTATATCTATTTAGAGAGATGACAGGAATTGGTCTTTCACATGGTTAGTCATAAAATCCTACATAAAACTTGTAGATCACTGAATATGATATGTTTGATTCCTTGCAATAGTTTTGCGATATAAAGATGGTGATATTAGAGTCATGCTAGTGGGTAGTTGTGGATTGTAGAAATACTTGTGTTGAGGTTTGTGATTCCCGTAGCAAGCACGTATGGTGAACCGTTATGTAACAAAGTCGGAGCATGTTTTATTTATTGATTGTCTTCCTTATGAGTGGCGGTCGGGGACGAGCGATGGTCTTTTCCTACCAATCTATCCCCCTAGGAGCATGCACGTAGTACTTTGTTTCGATGACTAATAGATTTTTGCAATAAGTATGTGAGTTATTTATGACTAATGTTGAGTCCATGGATTATACGCACTCTCATCCTTCCACCATTGCCAGCCTCTCTAGTATCGTGCAACTTTCGCCGGTACCATAAACCCACCATATACCTTCCTCAAAACAGCCACCATACCTACCTATCATGGAATTTCCATAGCCATTCCGAGATATACTGCCATGCAACTTCCATCATTATCGTATACATGACTTGAGCATTCATGTCATATTGCTTTGCATGATCGTAAGATAGCTAGCATGATGTTTTCATGGTTTGTCCGTTTTTTGATGTCATTGCTACGCTAGATCATTGCACATCCCGGTACACCGTCGAAGGCATTCATATAGAGTCATATCTTTGTTCTAGTATCGAGTTGTAATATTGAGTTGTAAGTAAATAAAAGTGTGATGATCATCATTATTAGAGCATTGCCCCAGTGAGGAAAGGATGATGGAGACTATGATTCCCCCATAAGTCAGGATGAGACTCCGGACTTTACAAAAAAAAGAGGACAAAGAAGCCCACCAAAAAAACAAAAAAAAATGAGAGAAAAAGAGAGAAGGGGCAGTGCTACTATCCTTTTTCCACACTTGTGCTTCAAAGTAGCACCATGTTCTTCATATAGTGAGTCTCTTGAGTTATCACTTTCATATACTAGTGGGAATTTTCATTATAGAACTTGGCTTGTATATTCCGATGATGGGATTCCTCAAATGCCCGAGGTCTTCATGAGCAAGCAAGTTGGATGCACACCCACTTAGTTTCAGTTGGAGCTTTCATACACTTACATCTCTAGTGCATCCGTTGCATGGCAATCCCTACTCACTCACATTGATATCTATTGATGGGCATCTCCATAGCCCGTTGATATGCCTAGTTGATGTGAGACTATCTTCTCCTTTTTGTCTTCTCCACCATAATATTCTATTCCACCTATAGTGCTATGTCCATGGTTCACGCTCATGTATTTCATGAAAGTTGAAAAGGTTTGAGAACGTCAAAAGTATGAAACAATTGCTTGGCTTGTCATCGGGGTTGTGCATGATGTGAATATTTTGTGTGGTGGAGATGGAGCATAGCCAGACTATATGATTTTGTAGGCATAACTTTCTTTGGCCATGTTATTTTGAAAAGACATGATTGCTTTATTAGTGGGCTTGAAGTATTATTGTTTTTATGTCAAATGATAGACTATTGCTTTGAATCACTCGTATCTTAATATTCATGCCATGATTAGATTACATGATCAAGATTATGCTAGGTAGCATTCCACATCAAAAATTATCTTTTTTGTCATTTACCTACTCGAGGACGAGCAGGAATTAAGCTTGGGGATGCTGATACGTGTCCGTCGTATCTATAATTTTTGATTGTTCCATGCCAATATTCTACAACTTTCATATACTTTTGGCAACTTTTTATACTATTTTTGGGACTAACATATTGATCCAATGCCCAATGCCAGTTCTTGTTTGTTGCATGTTTTTTGTTTCGCAGAATATCCATATCAAACGGAGTCCAAACAGAATAAAAACTAACGGAGATTTTTTTGGAATATATATGATTTTTGGGAAGAAAAATCCACGCGAGACGATGCTCGAGGGGCCCATGAGGTAGGGGGCGCGCCCTAGGGAGGCAGGCGTGCCCCTGACCCTCGTGGCCACCCCGTAAGGTGGTTGATGCCCTTCTTTCGCCGCAAGAAAGCTAATTTCCAGACAGAGATCGTGTCAATATTTCAGCCCAATCGGAGTTACGGATCTCCAGGAATATAAGAAACGGTGAAAGGGAAGAATCTGGGAACGCGGAAACAGAGAGAGACAGAGAGACAGGTCCAATCTCGGAGGGGCTCTCGCCCCTCCCACGCCATGGAGGCCATGGACCAGAGGGGAAACCCTTCTCCCATCTAGGGAGGAGGTCAAGGAAGAAGAAGAAGGAGGGGGGCTCTCTCCCCGTCGCTTCCGGTGGCACCGGAGTGCCATCGGGGGCCATCATCGTCACCGCGATCTACACCAACACCTCCGCCATCTTCACCAACATCTCCATCACCTTCCCCCCTCTATCTACAGCGGTCCACTCTCCCGCAACCCGATGTACCCTCTACTTGAACATGGTGTTTTATGCTTCATATTATTATCCAATGATGTGTTGCCATCCTATGATGTCTGAGTAGATTTTCGTTGTCCTATCGGTGGTTGATGAATTGCTATGATTGATTTAATTTGCTTGTGGTTATGTTGCTGTCCTTTGGTGCCCATCATATGATTGCGCGCGTGGATCACACCCTAGGGTTAGTTGTATGTTGATAGGACTATGTATTGGAGGGCAAGAGTGACAGAAGCTTCAACCTAGCATAGAAATTGATGCATACAGGATTGAAGGGGGGACCAATATATCTTAATGCTATGGTTGGGTTTTACCTTAATGAACATTAGTAGTTGCGGATGCTTGCTAATAGTTCCAATCATAAGTGCATAGAATTTCAAGACAGGGATGACATGCTAGCAGTGGCCTCTCCCACATAATACTTGCTATCGGTCTAGTAAAGTAGTCAATTGCTTAGGGGCAATTTCGCAACTCCTACCACCACTTTTCCACACTCGCTATATTTACTTTATTGTTTCTTTATCTAAACAGCCCCTACTTTTTATTTACGTACTCTTTATTATCTTGCAAACCTATCCAACAACACCTACATAGTACTTCTAGTTTCATACTTGTTCTAGGTAAAGCGAACGTCAAGCGTGCGTAGAGTTGTATCGGTGGTCGATAGAACTTGAGGGAATATTTGTTCTACCTTTAGCTCCTCATTGGGTTCGACACTCTTACTTATCGAAAACTATTGCGATCCCCTATACTTGTGGGTTATCAATGTCTGCTAGAACTATCTCAGTATTTCCCCAAAGAGGAAGGAATGATGCAGCACAACGGTAGGTATTTCCCTCAGTGATGAGACCAAGGTTATCGAACCAGTAGGAGAACCAAGCAACACTACGTAATCAGCACCTACACACAAATAACAAATACTCGTAGCCCGACGTGTTAAAGGGGTTGCCAATCCCTTTCGGGTAAAGGTGCCAAAAATTGGCAAACGGACGTGATAAAAATATGATAGATGGGATAAATAGATCTTGGATAAAATAAATTGCAGCAAGGTATGTTTGTATTTTTGGTTTAATAGATCTGAAAATAAAATCAAAGGAAAATAGATCACAAAGGCAAATATATTAAGGAAGAGACCCGGTGCCATAGTTTTCACTAATGGCTTCTCTCGAGAAAAATAGCAAATAGTGATTAAACGAATTATGGTGGGGCAATTGATAGAACTTCAAATAATCATGATGATATCCAGGTAATGATCATTATATAGGCATCACATCCAAGAATAGTAGACCGACTCCTCCCTACATCTACTACTACTACTCCACACATCGACCGCTATCCAGCATGCATCTAGTGTATTAAGTTCATGGAGAAACAGAGTAATGCAATAAGAATGATGACATGATGTAGACAAGATCTATTTATGTAGAAATAGACCCCATCTTCTTGTCCTTAATAGCAACGATACATACGTGTCGGTTCCCCTTCTATCACTGGGATCAAGCACCGTAAGATCGAACCCATCACAAAGCACCTCTTCCCATTGCAAGATAAATAGATCAAGTTGGCCAAACAAAACCGAAGTATCAGAGAAGAAATAAAAGGCTATAAGAAATCATGCATATAAGAGATCAAAGAAGACTCAAATAACTTTTATGGATAAAAACATAGATCTGATGATAAACTCAAAGTTCATCAGATCCCAACAAAGACACCGCAAAAGATTTACATCATACGGATCTCCAAGAGACCATTGTATTGAGAATCAAACGAGAGAGAGGAAGCCATCTAGCTACTAACTACGGACACGAAGGTCTACAAAAGACTACTCACGCATCATCGGAGAGGCACCAATGGACATGTTGAACCCCTCTATGATGGTGTCTAGATTGGATCTGTGGTTCCGGACTCTGCGGCGGCTGGAATTGATTTTCGTCGACTCCCCTAGGGTTTCTGGAATATTGGGGTATTTATAGAGCAAAGAGTCGGTTCGAGAGGCACCCGAGGTGGGCACAACCCACCAGGGCGCGCCTGGGCCTCCAAGCGCGCCTTGGTGGGTTGTGCTCCCCTCGGAGCACCCCCAGGCGCTTCTCTGGCCCATTGGATGTCTTCTGGTCCCAAAAAAATCCACAAAAAGTTTTGCTGCGTTTGGACACCGTTGGTATTGATTTCCCACAATGTAAAAAACATGCAAAAAATAGCAACTGGCACTTGGCACTATGTCAATAGGTTAGTACCAAAAAATAATATAAAATGATTATAAAACATCTCAGAATGATAATATAATAGATGGGGCAATCAAAAATTATAGATACGTTGAAGACGTATCAACAAGTGATAGTAAATTTCAGCACACTATATAAATGTTTCCTTACCAAAGGCGCTTCACTCCCCGGCAACGACGCCAGAAAAGAGTCTTGATGACCCACAAGTATAGGGGATCTATCATAGTCCTTTGGATAAGTAAGAGTATGAAACCCAACGAGGAGTAGAAGGAAATGACAAGCGGTTTTTAGCAAGGTATTCTTTGCAAGCACTGAAATTATCGGTAACAGATAGTTGTGTGGTAAGATAATTCGTAACGGGTAAAAAGTAACAAGTGTAACAAAGGTGCAGCAAGGTGGCCCAATCCTTTTTGTAGCAAAGGAAAAAGCCTGGATAAACTCTTATATAAAGCAAAGCGCTCTTTGATGTCCCACAAGTATAGGGGATCAATTGTAACTCTTTTCAATAAGTAAGAGTGTCGAACCCAATGAGGAGCAGAAGGAAATCACAAGTGGTTTTCGACAAGGTAATGTCTGCAAGTGCTGAAATTGTAAGTAACGAAGTAGTTTGATAGCAAGATATTTTGTAACGAGCAAGTAATGCTTATAGTAACAAAAGTGCAGCAAGGTAGCCCAATCCTTTTGAGGAAAAGGACAGGCCAAAACGGTCTCTTATAATAAGCAAAGCATTCTTGAGGGTACACGGGAATTTCATCTAGTCACTTTCATCATGTTGGTTCGATTTGTGTTTGCTACTTTGGTAATTTGATATGTGGGTAGACCGGTTCTTAGGTGTTGTTCTTACTTGAACAAACCTCCTACTTATGATTAATCCCCTCGCAAGCATCTGCAACTACGAGGAAAGTATTAAGGATAAATCCTAACCATAGCATTAAATTTTTGGATCCAATCGGTCCCTTACGGAATAGCGCATAAACTAGGGTTTAAGCTTATGTCACTCTCGTAACCCATCATATAATAACTACTCCACAATGCATTCCCTTAGGCCCAAATATGGAGAAGTTTCATGTAGTCGACGTTCACATGAAACCACTATGGGAATCGCAACATACACACTATCAAAATATCTAACACATATCAAGTTCACATGATTACTCGCGACATGATTTCTCCCGTGACCTCAAGAACAAAAGTAACTACTCACAAGTGATAAACATGCTCAAGATAAGAGGGTCATTAAATAGCATAATGGATCTAAACATATAACCTTCCACCAAATAAATCATATAGTAATCAACTACAAGATGTAATCAACACTACTAGTCACCCACAAGCACCAATCTATAGTTCCAGTAAGAAGATTGAACACAAGAGATGAACTAGGGTTTGAGATGAGATGGTGATGTTGAAGATTTTGATGTAGATTGCCCTTCCCAAGATGGGAGAGTTGTTGGTGATGATTATGAGGATGATTTCCCCCTCCGAGAGGGAAGTTCCCCCGGCAGAATAACTCCACGGAGGGCAAAAGTGCTCCTGCCCAAGTTCCGCCCCGAGACAGCGGTGCTCTATCCCGAAAGTACTCTCCTCATTTTTCTAGGTCGAAATGACTTATATTCCAGAATATGGGCATCGGAGGTGGGCCTGGGTGAGCACAACCCACCAGGGCGCATCTAGACTCCCTGGCGTGCCCAGGTGGGTTGTGCCCACCTAATGGGCCCCCTCTAGTACTTATTTCCTCCAATATTCTTCATATATTCCATAAAAATTATCCGTAAAGTGGCAGCTTGTTTGGAGTTGTGCAGAATATGTAGCCTAACGTAGCTTTTCCATGTCCAGATTTCCACCTGCCGGAATTCTCCCTCCTTTTGTGTACCTTGCAAATTATGAGAGAAAAGGCATTAGAATTACTCCAAAAAGCATTATTATGCATAAAAACATCATAAATAACTATAGGAAAACATGATGCAAAATGGACGTAGCAACTCCCCCAAGCTTAGACCTCGCTTGTCCTCAAGCGAAAACCGAAATCGAAAAACATGTCCACATGCTTAGAGAGAGAGAGAGAGGTGTCGATAAAAACAAAATACGGACATAGAAGCATCATGTGAATTATTATAACAACAACAAACTTTAACATAAGACCTTTATCATAGACTTCTTATGAATAAGTAAAAATTCATCACACTATCGAAGTATAAAGCATAAACTCTATTAGAAACCAACAAACTATGTTATCAATCAACTTGGCAACTACAATGTATCGTCATTTCAGGAAGGGTCGCGTATCGGAGCCTTTAGGCAAGTCCACATACTCAAGAATCATTTAGTCTTCTATGATTGCTAACACTCACTACATACACATGAGCAAAACGTTTCAACCGGACACATAGAAAGATAGGGGCTTATAGTTTCACCTCCCAACGTATTCACCTCAAGGGTGATGTCAACAATAATAACTTATGCTACCCATATTCAACTGGACATATGTGCCTAGATCTTACCTCACCACATGATGCTTGCCAAAGGAGAAAAATAAAAAGGAATAGACAGAAAACTTTGACTCTTTAAATAAAAGTAAAAGATAGACCCTTCGCAGAGGGAAACAGAGGTTGCCATGCGCTTATTTGTTTGTATGCTCAACCCCTTAGTGCAAAACAACGTCACATTGTATTGCCCCTTGTGATGGCAACCTTTATTATGCAGTCTGTCGCTTTCATTCTTCACTATCACAAGTTCATACAACGCTCGATTTTCTCTTACACTAAATGATCTCACACTTTTAGAAGCAATTTTTATTGCCTTATTGCACTGATGACAACATACTTGAAGGATCCGACTCAATCCTTAGGTAGGTATGGTGGACACTTGAAAATAAGATTTGGGTTTAAGGGTTTTTGGATGCACAAGTAGTATCTCTACTTAGTGAAGAATTTTTGGCTAGAAAAGATAGGGGGCGAGCACCACATGTTAAAGGATCCATGACAATATGACTTCTATGTGAATATGAACAAACATAAATCATTAAGTTGTCTTCGTTGTCCAACGTCAACAATTTTGGCATATAATATTTTGATGGGGCTCACAATCACAAAAGATTTCCAAGATGGTGTATTTATATGTGAATCTTCTCTTCCCTTATTAATTCTTTCATGAGTTGCATAATTGACTAATGCTATGTTTGTCAATCTCTAATAAAATTTTCTACTTATACTTTTCCTTATGTGCTGTCATCACCTACCATAAGATTAGCATATGATCCTCTTGATTTATTTCCTTTCCCTTTATTTATTTCCTTTCTTTTTATTCCAACAAGAAAGTAAACAAAGCAAAAACTCAAACTAAACTTTATTATATATCTTGCACGCGATTACAAGTATAGATCACTAAGAAAACTCTCGAAAAGAAAGGATCAAACTAAAATTTTATTCATCTAAAGCAAAAGATAACTAAGGATCAAACTAAAAATAAGTAAAGGCAAAAGATAGTGGGGATGATACGATACCGGGGCACCTCCCCCAAGCTTGGCGGAAGCTAAGGGGAGTGCCCATACCCGATACTCAATTTTCTTTTGGTGATGAAGAAGAAGATGGTGGTGGTGGTGGTGTAGAGGCGATCCTGTCCTTCACGATCAAGAGATTTTCCAATCTACGGATGACACTCCGGAGGAAGATGATGTGCTCTTGATGCAGAATATTTTCATGAATGAGATATTTATTTTGCACACAAACCATTTCAATGATTCGAAAGGCTTCAATCTCAGTCGGGGTAAGATGAGCATAGTAAGGTGTAAGGATACCTTCTTATTCTTCTTCCTTAGCAGGCCAGGCCTGCTCAGCTGCCGGTGCTTGATCTCCGGTAGCCTCCTTGCTCTTGTCTCCCTTGACGGCTTCTACGGGCTCTTTTCTCTTCAGCTCGATCTTCATCAACGAAGCATCCTCTTCCATGTTGTTGGAGGAGGAAGAAGACATGATGCCTGGCTCAACAGATCTGACCGAAAATAGCAAGAAAAGAGAACAGAAGATTTCTCTGCAATACAGTGATAAATAGGTTCGGGGGGTATATAAAGATTTTTTATCTTGGGGACAAGCAAATTGTAGAAAAACGGAGTCCGAAAGGTACCCGAGGTGGGCACAACCCACCTAGGCGCGCCTGGGAAGCCAGGCGCGCCCTGGTGTCTTGTGCCCACCAGGGTATGCTTCCTGGTTGTTTCTTATTTTCCTAATTTTTTTTATATTCCAAAAATGACAAAAAATATTTTCGCGGATTTTTCGGAGTCCGTTTACTTACCGTATCACGTACCTCCTTATTTTCACGATTCTGGAGTGTTCCGGAAGGACTCTTTTATGTGTTCTTCCGGTGTCAAAGTTTGAATAATATTACTTTCAACATTAATGGGCGTACTTGAGATATAATGTTTTATTCGTTTCCCATTAACAACCTTCCGGTTAGTACCTTCATCATTATTTATTTTGATAGCTCCAGACCTATAAACCTCCTCGATAACATAGGGTCCTTCCCATTTGGAGAGGAGTTTTCCTACAAAGAATCTAAAACGTGAGTTGGACAAAAGAACATATTCTGCAACTTTAAACGCACGCTTTTGGATTCTTTTATCATGCCATCTTTTAACTTTTTCTTTAAATAACTTGGCATTTTCATAAGCTTGGGTTCTCCATTCATCTAATGAGCTAATATCAAATAACCTCTTTGAACCGGCAAGTTTGAAATTATAGCTGAGTTCTTTGATTGCCCAATATGCTTTATGTTCTAACTCAAGAGGCAAATGACATGCTTTTCCATATACCATTTTGTAAGGAGAAATACCCATAGGATGTTTATATGTTGTCCTATAAGCAAAAAGTGCATCATCTAATTTCTTAGACCAATTCTTCCGGGGCCTATTGACAGTCTTTTGGAAGAATAATTTTATTTCTCTATTGCTAAGTTCATGAAAGTGCGTTAAGTCGACTAGAGGGGGGGTGAATAGGCAATTTTTGTAAATTCTTCACTGAGGAATTTATGGGTGAGGAAATTCCTAAGCGAAGAACTACTTGCAGCGGAATAAGTACTCAGATGCAAACATGACATAACATAAGAATGGACATCACAATGAATTGGAAACAAAACACAGAGTACAGAAAGCGTAAGCACAGGATAAAACAGAATGAAGACAAGAAGACTGAAGAAATTGAACTAAGGAAATTGAGAAAGTCTTTAGTCAAAGTCTTCAAACAGATATGAACAGGTACACAACACAGTAATGAAGAAATCAAAGGGTTGAGGAAATAGAACCAGTAAGCTTGGTGAAGACAATGATTTGGTAGACCAGTTCCAACTACTGTGACAGTTGTACGTCTGGTTAGAGCGGATAGGTATTCAAACCTGAAGACACACAGTCCTCACCGTATTCTCCTTGAACTAAGGTCACACAGACCTCGTCCAATCACTTGTGGTAAGTCTTCAGGTGACTTCCAAACCTTCACAGACTTGGTCACTTGGCGATCCACAATTTCCTCTTGTATATTCTAGACCATGACGCCTAACCGTCTAGAGGATGCACAGTCCTCAAAGGTAACAAGCGTCGGTTCCACATAGGAAAAATCTCTTCAGTGATGCTCAATGACTTTGGGTTGTAGGTGTTTGGTTTGGGGTTTTGGGTCTTTCCTCACTTGATGATTTTCGCTCAAAGTCCTCGGAGGATGGGATGCTCTCAATGACAAGTGTCAGTTTCTCGCGGAGCAGCCAACCAGCCAGTGGTTGTAGGGGACGGCTATTTATAGC
The DNA here is from genome assembly GCF_002162155.2 of Triticum dicoccoides. Lineage (NCBI taxonomy): Eukaryota > Viridiplantae > Streptophyta > Magnoliopsida > Poales > Poaceae > Triticum > Triticum dicoccoides. The sequence continues at coordinate 428,721,781 of NC_041392.1, read as the reverse complement.
CTAGGGAGCAGCCCGACATGATAAGACATAAATGCCCTTCAATGATATGACTGTTAGGTGGGTAGATATTTTTTGGGACAGCTGGCGCATAGCACAGCAACGGTCGGAAATTTGACTATCAAATTCCTCAGGGCTATCATGTTCCTCACTTGTCGGCAATCCGCACTGGCAAATTCCTAACTCCTCAGTTAGGACAAATTTCTCAGACCAGAAGAACTTCGTCTCTATCACTAAAGAAATTGACTGAACTGTATGAGATTTCCAATGGCTTCACTCGAAGGGATTGGTAGGTGTAGGATTTTGAGTTGAGCATCACTTGGAAACTTTTCCTTAGTTTTACCTCCACCCCCTTTAACACTATGGTGTTTCCTATGACTCAAGAAAGACAAAATGAAACTACGAAAACAAGAGTCTTCACGCTTCATGTTCCTCGTATGAATAACAAGCCTTCACGGTCACACCAATTTCTTCACTTTCAAAGTCGTCAGAAAGTCTTCAGAAATCCAAAGTCTTCAGTCGAGGACATTCATTTTAGGGGTCGACTTTCTCTTTAAATATCAAACTCCTCATAGACTTATAGACCTGTACACTCACAAACGCATTAGTTCCTTAACCTATAAGTCTTCAATACACCAAAATCACTAAGGGGCACTAGATGCACTTACAATCTCCCCCTTTTTGGTGATTGATGACAATATAGGTTAACTTTTCAATGGGGATAAACATATAAGTGTAAATACTGATATTAAGGAATTTGATTGCAAGATATAGAAGAACTCCCTCTGAAGATGTGCATAGTGAGGAATTTGCTTTTGAAGCAATGCACATTTGAAGAGTAGAATCATGGAGATCTCCCCCTATATCTTGTAATTCATACACGCATTTAACATATGATATGAAGAATTTGAAATGCATGATGAAATATGGTGACTGATGTGATTCAGCATGCGTGCATTAACATACATGAAGAAATAGCATGCAGAAGAACATAGCAAAAGTATCAGACCACCAACGGGTTTAAGTTTACAACTTGATCCAATAAATCTTTAGAATAACGAGAGTTGTAACATAGAAAAAAACGCCCATATATAGAGACACGTTTGAAGACTAACTCAAATTTCTCCCCTTTGTCATCAAATGACCAAAAGGAATGAAAAGTGAGGACTAACGCCCCTGAAGAATATCATCACTGAGTCGATGAAGTAGCGCCAGCATTGTTGGGGTCGGTTGTTGAGGTAGGGCCTGCCGCAGTGTCTTCCAAATCTTCATGCTCATCAGTATCGCGCAATGAAGAGTATGAGCTGGCTACCAAGGAAGGAACTTTGGTTTTCTTGAATTTCTTCGCTGGTGGTTGAGACCATTCAAAGTCCTACTTGAAACCCATTTGCTTCAGATCTTATTCACCATAGAGATGACACGGAAAAGCCCAGGTGTGATTGAATACTTCAGGGAGGTAGAAGTGGTTCTTCTTCACTGCATTGTGTGTAGGAGTCATGTTGTGAAGAATAGAACCAAACTGACGCTTAACCCATTTGTGGTTGCAATCGACCTTCTAGTGAACCTTCTAGTCTCATTGAATCGCACATCTACAGTTTCAACAACCTTGTGGTGATAGGTGTTGAAGACTCTGTAGGTTTGCAAGTCCTTACCATAACCGAGCATAAAACCTTCATGTGCTTTCGGTGCAAATTTAGAACTGTGATGAGGATCTCTAATCCAGCATTTAGCACCGAAGACTTTGAAATAACTCACATTGGGTTTCTTGTCAGTGAGGAGTTCATATGCAGTCTTCTTGAAGAATTTGTGAAGATATACTCTGTTGATGATGTGGCACGCAGTATCAATTGCCTCAGGCCAGAAGCAAGGAGGCGTCTTGTACTCATTAAGAATAGTGCCAGCCATCTCAACAAGAGTCCTGTTCTTGCACTCCATGATGCCATTCTGCTGAGGAGTATAAGGAGCAGATAACTCATGAGTAATACCAAGTTCATCAAGATAGTCATCAAGACCAGTGTTCTTGAACTCAGTTCTATTGTCACATCTGATGTGCTTGATCTTCACACCAAAGTTGGTTGAAGCCCTCGAGGAAAATCGTTTGAAGACTTCCTGCACTTCAGTTTTGTAAGTGATGATATGCACCCATGTATAACAAGAATAATCATCAACAATGACAAAGCCATATAAAGATGCCGCATTAGTAAATGTGGCATAGTGAGTAGGGCCAAAGAGATCCATGTGAAGCAATTCAAATGGACGAGTGGTAGTCATGATGGTCTTTGAGGGATGCTTGGCCTTGTTCATATTTCCAGCTTCACAAGCTCCACACAAATGGTCCTTGAGGAATTTGACACCCTCGATGCCAATGACATGCTTTTTCTTCGCAAGCGTGTGCAAGTTCCTCATTCTAGCATGGCCAAGTCGTTGATGCCATAGCCAGCCTTCTGAAGCTTTTGCAAGTAGACATGTAGCAGGTTGTGGTCCTATAGAGAAATCAACAATATACAAATCTCCTCTCCTAAAGCCTTCGAATACTTTGGAATTGTAAGCTTCCATGATCACAACACAGCGATACTTGCCAAAGACAACAACCATATCAAGATCACAAAGCATTGAGACAGACATGAGGTTGAACCCTAAGGACTCGACAAGCATGACTTTGTCCATGTGTCGATCCTTTGAGATTGCAACCTTACCTAGAACCAATACCTTACTTTTTGCCTTTGTCAGCATAGGTGATATGCTTCAGATGCGATGGAGATAAGGGAGCGTCCATCAGTAGATTCTTGTCACCGGTCATGTGATTTGTACATCCACTATCGAGGACCCACTCAGTGGCTTTGGGCTGATCATCCTGCAGATGAATTAGTGTAGCTTAGGAACTCATATATTTCATTAGTGAATAATATGGCATCAAATTCATTAGATAAATTTCATCAAGCAATAGAACAGATATAGCAATGTGAGGACGTGAGAAATGAAAATTCATTTCTTCATGATTAGCTTGCATCCTTTCAAGAATATTCAGGTCTCCAGCAAATTCTTCAGACGTTTAGGTTCGTCTGGAGACATGACCATGCATAAGAGATTAGTTCTTTTTCTTCACCACCCACATCTGAAGGGGTGGCAAAGAGTTCATCAGTCTGCGAGCTCCATAAGAGAAAAGTGGCATAGATGCCAATCCACTTTGTTTTGCATAAGAGGGGTTAGGGTAAGCATATGAGTAAGCAGAGAAATTCTTCGAGGATTTATGAACATAATAATTTGAAAAATAGTGCACATATCCATAATCCTTAGCCTTTCCCTGCAAAACAGAGGTGTTAGCACGACGATGTTGATGTGAGGACTTTGATCCGTGTGAGGAATGTGGTCCATATGAGGACTTGGATCCATATGAAGACTTTGGTCCATATGAAGAATTTGATCTGGGGTTCCTATTCTTTACAGGTGGTGTCATGATGACCTTCACCTGAAGTCTTTCAAGGCACCTTTTGGAGACCCAGATTTTCTTCATAGGAGGACCATTCCTGCAGTTAGTGCCAACATATCTAGCAAATACTTCACCATTCTGATTTTCGAACAGTTTGTAATTGGAGTCAAATGACTCATCAGAAGAATATGAAGATTCACATGTAAATCCAGATAAAGTAGATGGATCTACTAAAGGTCCCTTTGCAGCAACCCATGAGGTTTTGGGATACTACTCAGGTTTCCAGTAGATCCCATCAGCGTTGACTTTCCTCTCAAAGGCAATACCCTCTTTCCTAGGGTTCCTATTGAGGATCTGCTTTTTAAGCACATCACAAAGAGCCTGATGCCCTTTGAGGCTTTTGTACATGCCTATCATATACAATTCGTTTAGCCCTGCATGGTCAGTGATACTAGCAGCATCCTCAGATGAGGAATCAGTGATAGCAGAGACAGTTGAAGAATTTGCAGCAATAGAAGCATTTGAGCATTCAGGTGAAGAATTAGCAGATTCACGTTCAATGCACTTTAAACATGGAGGATTAAATTCTTCCTGGGTAGCGCTGATTTGTTGAGCAAGTAATGAATCACGCTCCTTCTGAAGATCTTCATAACTCACTCTTAACTGCTCAAGATCTTGCTTTCTTTGAAGAAATTCATATGAAAGCTTATCATGATCAGATAAGAGAGTGTTATGATGACTCTGAAGATTGTCAAACTTGGACTGAAGTCTCTGAAGATTTTCAGTCAAAATTTTCGCGCGATCCATTTCTTCACCCAGCATATCATCGCTTTTATCTAGCATGTTTTGAACTTTTTCAAGAGCCTATTACAGTTTCACAGCAATCTTAGCAAGTTTAGAATAGCTAGGTTTGAGGTCTTCATCAGATTCATCCTCACTTGGTTCAGAGGAGGAATATTTGAGTACCCTTGAACCTTTTGCCATCAAGCAATAGGTGGGAGCATAGTCATTCTCATCGTTGTCAGCAGTGTTGGGGAGGTCATCTTCCTCATGGTGAAGATGGACTTGGTGACGAATGCAGTAGCGAGGGCTAAGCTCGCCATACCAGAGTCTGACTCCTCAGATGCATCCTCTTCGTCATTTTCCTCAGATTCAGCCTCAGGGTCCATTTCCTTGCCAATGAATGCCCGAGCCTTCTTGGAACTGCTCTTCTTGTGGGATGAAGACCTTGAGGATTTTGATGATGAAGACTTTGAAGATTTCTTCTTCTTCTTTGAGTCATCGGAACTGTAATCCTTGTATTTCTTCTTCTTTGATTCCTTTTCCCATTGAGGACAATCTTGAATGTAGTGACTAGGTTTCTTTCACTTGTCGCACAATCTCTTCTTGTAGTCATGGGATGAGGAATCTGATCTTAAGTCATCACTTCTTGAGGATTTTCCAAAATGACCACGTCTTGAGAACTTCTGGAATTTCCTCACGAGCATTGCTAGCTCCTGGCTCAGTTCTTCAGGATCACCAAGGCTGCTACCAGAATCCTTACCTTCAGATTTAGACACTGCCTTGGCTTTCAGAGCTCATGATCTGCCATAGCTTGGTCCATAGAGATCTCTCTTCTCGGCAAGCTGGAACTCATGAGTGTTTCGCCTCTCAAGGATATCAGCGGGATCAAGTGACTTGTAGTCTCCACGTTCTTGTATCATCAGTGCAAGGGTTTCAAATGAAGAATCAAGCGATCGAAGCAATTTCTTCACCACCTCATGGTCAGTGATGTCACAGGCACCAAGTGCTTGAAGCTCATTTGAAATGTTAGTGAGGCGATCGAAGGTTTGCTGAACATTTTCGTTGTCAAGTCTTTTGAAGCGATTGAAGAGATTGCGAAGAACATCAACTCGAGAGTCATGCTATGTTGAGACTCCTTCATTGACCTTGGACAGCCTATCCCAGATAAGCTTAGCTGTTTCCAAAGCACTCACTCTGCCATACTGCCCTTTGCTCAGATGACCACATATGATATTCTTCGCTTGGGAGTCGAGTTGCTTGAATCTCTTCACGTCAGCAGCGTTTATGGTGGGAGTGACAGAGGGGGCACCATTTTCCACAACATACCAGAGATCGTTATCAATTGCCTCAAGATGCGTTCGCATCTTATTCTTCCAGTAGGGATACTCCATCCCATCGAAGGTAGGACACCCAACAGAGACCTTGATCATACCTGCGGTCGACATAACTAAAACTCTAGGTGGTTAAACCAAAATCACACAGAACAAGGGACTACCTCACACTGATACCAATTGAAAGTGCGCTAAGTCGACTAGAGGGGGGTGAATAGACGATTTTTATAAATTCTTCACTAAGGAATTTTTGGGTGAGGAAATTCCTAAGCGAAGAACTACCTACAGCGGAATAAGTACTCAGATGCAGACATGACATAACATAAGCATGGACATCATGATGGATTCAAAACAAAACACAGAGTACAAAAAGCGTAATCACATGATAAAACAGAATGAAGACAAAGCAGACTGAAGAAAATTGAACTAGGAAAATTGAGAAAGTCTTCAGTCAAAGTCTTCAAACAGATATGAACAGGTACACAACACAGAAATTAAGAAATGAAAGGGTTGAGGAAATAGTACCAGTAAGCTTGGTGAAGACAATGATTTGGTAGACTAGTTCCAACTGCCGTGACAGTTGTACGTCTGGTTAGAGCGGCTAGGTATTTAAAACTGAGGACACACAATCCCCGACACACAGACCTCACTGTATTCTCCTTCAACTAAGGTCACACAGACCTCATCCAATCACGTGTGGTAAGTCTTCAGGTGACTTCCAAACCTTCACAGACTTGGTCACTCGGCGACCCACAATTTCCTCTTGGATGCTCTATACCATGATGCCTAACCATCTAGAGGATGCACAGTCCTCAAAGGTAACAAGCATCGATTCCACACAGGAACAATCTCTTCAGTGATGCTCAATCACTTTGGGTTGTAGGTGTTTGGTTTGGGGTTTGGGCTTTTTCCTCACTTGATGATTTTCGCTCAAAGTCCTCGAAGGATGGGATGCTCTCAATGACAAGTGTCAGTTTCTCGCAGAGCAGCCAACCAGCTAGTGGTTGTAGGGGGCGACTATTTATAGCCTAGGGAACAGCCCGACATGATAAGACATAAATGCCCTTCAATGATATGATCGTTAGGTGGGTAGCTATTTTTTGGGACAGCTGGCGCATAACACAACAACGGTTGGAAATTTGACTATCAAATTCCTCAGGGCTATCATGTTCCTCACTTGTAGGCAATCCGCACTAGCGAATTCCTAACTCCTTAGCCAGGACATATTTCTTAGAGAATAGAAGAACTTCGTCTCTGTCACTGAAGAAATTGACTGAACTATCTGAGATTTCCAATGGCTTCACTCGAAGGGATTGGTAGGTGTAGGATTTTGAGTTGAGCATCACTTGGAAACTTTTCCTTAGTTTTACCCGACCCCCTTTAACAATACGGTGTTTCCTATGACTCAAGAAAGAGAAAATGAAACAACGAAAACAAGAGTCTTCACGCTTCATGTTCCTCATATGAATAACAAGTCTTCATGGTCACACCAATTTCTTCACTTTCAAAGTCTTCAGAAATCCAAAGTTTTCAGTCGAAGACATTCATTTTTAGTGGTCGACTTTCTCTGTAAATATCAAACTCCTCATAGACTTATAGACCTGTGTACACTCACAAACGGATTAGTCCCTTAACCTATAAGTCTTCAATACACCAAAATCACTAAGGGGCACTAGATGCACTTACAGTTCAACTTGACCACTAGACTGAGGATGATAAGGTGATGCAATTCTATGGTTGACATCATACTTGGCAAGCATTTTATGGAAAGCACCATGAATAAAGTGTGAACCACCATCAGTCATTAAATATCTAGGGACTCCAAACCTTGGGAAAATAACTTCCTTAAGCATTTTAATAGAGGTGTCGTGATCAGCACTACTAGTTGGAATAGCTTCTACCCACTTAGTAACATAATCAACAGCAACCAAAATATGTGTATACCCATTAGAGGAAGGAAAAGGTCCCATGTAATCAAATCCCCAAACATCAAATAGTTCAACAGCAAGTGACTAATTCATAGGCATTTCTTGACGCTTATCGATATTACCTATTCTTTGGCATTCATCACACGATAAGACGAACTTACGGGCATCCTTGAAGAGAGTAGGCCAATAAAATCCAGATTGCAATACCTTGTGAGCAGCTCTATCTCTAGCATGATGCCCTCCATAGGCTTCAGAGTGAAATTTCCGTAGGATTTGTCCCTGTTCATGCTCAAGTACACAACGTCTAATAATACCATCTACTCCTTTATAAAGAGGTGGGTCATCCCAAAAGTAATGTCTTAAATCATAGAAGAATTTTTTTTTCTTTTGTTGGTATGTAAAGCTAGGTGGTAAATATTTAGCAACAATGTAATTAGCATAGTAAGCATACCAAGGAGTGTTATGAGAAACATTTATTGCAGCTAACTGCTCATCAGGAAAACTATCATCAATAGGTAGTGGGTCATCAAGAACATTTTCAAGCCAAGACAAGTTATCAGCTACGGGGTTCTCAGGTCCTTTTCTATCAGTGATATGTAAATCAAATTCTTGTAGCAAGAGAACCCAACGAATAAGTCTAGGTTTAGCATCTTTCTTTTCCATAAGATATTTAACAGCAGCATGGTCGGTGTGAACAATTACTTTTGAATCAACAATGTAAGATCTAAATTTATCACAAGCAAACACCACTACTAGAAAGTATTTTTTAGTAGTAGCATAATTTTGTTGAGCACTGTCTAGAGTTTTACTAGCATAATGAATGACATTTAGTTTCTTCTCAACTCTTTGTCTTAGAACAACACCAACAGCATAATCACTAGCATCACACATAATTTCAAAAGGCAAGTTCCAATTAGGTGGTTGAACGATAGGAGCAGAAATTAAAGCTTTCTTTAGTGTTTCAAAAGCTTCTAAACAATCATCATCAAAAACAAAAGGAGCATCCTTTTGTAAAAGGTTTGTAAGAGGCCTAAATTTTTTAGAAAAGTCTTTGATAAATCTCCTATAGAAACCATCATGACCTAGGAAACTACGAATACCTTTGATATCTTTAGGACATGGCATTTTCTCAATTGCATCAACCTTAGCTTTGTCCACTTCAATACCTCTTTCAGAAATTTTATGACCCAAGACAATACCTTCATTAACTATAAAGTGGCACTTTTCCCAATTCAAGACAAGATTTGTTTGTTCACATCTCTGCAAAACTCAATCAAGATTGCTTAAACAATCATCAAAAGACTTCCCATAAACAGAGAAGTCATCCATGAAAACTTCAACAATCTTTTCACAAAATTCAGAGAGTATAGCACTCATTCATCTTTGAAAGGTCAGAAACCAAAAAGGCATACATCTATAAGCATAAGTTCCAAAGGGACAAGTGAAGGTGGTCTTTTCTTGATCAAATTGAGAAACAAGTATTTGTGAAAAACCAGAGTATCCATCTAGGAAGCAAAAATGTGTGTGCTTAGATAATATTTCTAGCATTTGATCAATAAAAGGCAGAGGGTAATGATCTTTTCTAGTTGCTTTATTTAATTTTCTAAAATCAATTACCATTCTACAGCCTGTAACAATTCTTTGAGGAATAAGTTCATTCTTATCATTAGGAACAACAGTAATACCTCCCTTCTTAGGGATACAATGAACAGGACTTACCCATCTACTATCAGCTATAGGATAGATTATACCCTCTTCCAGAAGTTTCAATATTTCTGTTCTTACCACTTCTTTCATCTTCAGATTTAACCGACGTTGGTGATCAACAACGGGTTTAGCATTAGGTTCCATATTAATCTTGTGCTGACATAGAGTGCGACTAATGCATTTTAAATCATCAAGAGTATATCCAATAGCAGCTCAGTGCTTCCTCGGAACTTTCAATAATCTTTTTTCTTCATGTTCTGAAAGGTTAGCACTAATAATAACAAGATATATCTTCTTTTCATCAAGATGAGCATATCTCAAAGTGTCTGGTAATTGTTTTAATTCAAACACAGGATCACCTTTCTATGGAGGAGGACCTCCTAGAGTTTCAGTAGGCAAATTATGTTTAGGCACAGGACGTTGTTCAAAGAAAATCTTATCTATTTCATTTCTTTCATGCATATGTAAATCATTTTCATGGTCCAGTAGGTATTGTTCTAGTGGATCAGCAGGAGGCACAGCAATAGAAGCAAGACCAATTATATCATCCTTACTAGGCAATTCTTTTTCATGAAGCTTTCAACTAAACTTGGAGAAATTAAACTCATGAGACTCATCACCAAAGCTAACACCGACAATTTGCTTCTCACAATCTATTTTAGCATTAACGGTGTTCAATAAAGGTCTACCAAAGATAATGGGACAAAAGTCATCTTGTGGGGAACAAAGAACAAGAAAATTAGTATGGTATTTTATTTTCCCACACAAGACTTCAACATCCTTAACAATCCCAATTGGTGATATAGTATCACTATTAGCAAGTTTAATAGTAACATCTATGTCTTCTATCTCTACGGGTGCTATGTCATTCATAATTTCTTGATATAAGGAAAAAGGAATAGCACTCACGCTAGCACCTATGTCACATAAACCATGATAACATTGATCTCCTATTTTAACTGAGACAATGGTCATGCCAACAACAGGTCTACGTTTATCCTTCTTATCAGGTTTGGCAATTCTAGCAGCTTCCTCACAGAAGTAAATAACATGCCCATCTATATTTTCTTCCAAGAGATCCTTAACCATAGCAACACTAGGTTCTAACTTAATTTGTTCATCAGGTTTAGGTGTTCTAATATAACTTTTGTTGACCACAATTTTAACTTTAGCATGTTCCTTTATCCTAACATGGAAAGGTGGTTTCTCAATATAAGCAGTAGGAACAACTGGATCAACATAATAAAGTACAGTTTCTTCCTTAGCTAGTCCCGGTTCTTTAATTTCTTATTTAATAGGTGGGTGATATTAAACCACTTCTCTTTAGGGAGATCAACATGAGTAGAAAATGATTCACAAAAGGAGGCTACTATCACAGAGTCAAGTACATATTTAGTGCTAAAGTTTTGAAAAGCATCGGTATTCATAAAATATTTAACACAATCATACTTAAGCTGACCTTCATCGAGTTCCCAGTCTTCAGAGTTGCATTTAATTCTTTCCAAAAGATCCCACCGGAATTCAATAGTCTTCTTCAAAAAAGAACCAATACAAGAAGTATCTAGCATGGATTGATCATCACGAGAAAGCCTAGCATAAAAATTTCTAAATAATAATTTCTCTTGAGAGCTCATGATTGGGGCATGAATATAACATTGACTTAAGCCTCCCCCAAGCTAGAGCGATACATTTTCCTTCACAAGGCCAAAAATTATATATGTAATTCCGATCACGATGAACTAGATGCATGGGATAATTTTTTTGGTGGAACTCCAATTTCAATCGATTCCAATTCCAAGATCCAATATCATCGCATAGCCTATACCATGCCAATGCTTTTCCATTCAAAGATCCACAAATCTAGGTAAACCTGCAAGCTTAAAAAATCCACAAATTTGTTCCACATATATCAAGTGCATATCAGGATGTTCGGTTCCATCTCCTGCTTAAGGATTAGCTAGCACTTGTTCTATCATACCCGAAGGAATTTCATATTCAATATTTTCAGTAGGTGCACTAGGTTGAGGGGTAGCTAATTGTGGTTCCGGTCGAGGTGAGGATACCCCGAGAAAACCCCCCAAAGGATTGTTTTCCATAGTAACAAGTGACAGTAAATTTCAGCACACTATATAAATGTTTCCATACCAAATTCCACTTACCAAAGGTGATTCACTCCCCGGCAACTGCGCCAGAAAATAGCCTTGATGACCCACAAGTATAGGGTATCAATTGTAGCTCTTTTTGATAAGTAAGAGTGTCTAACCCAACGAGGAGCAGAAGGAAATGACAAGTGGTTTTCAGCAAGGTAATGTCTGCAAGTGCTGAAATACTAAGTAACAGAGTAGTTTGATAGCAAGATATTTTGTAACGAGCAAGTAATGATTATAGTAAAAAAAGTGCAGCAAGGTAGACCAATCCTTTTGAGGCAAATGACAGGCCAAAACGGTCTCTTATAATAAGCAAAGCGTTCTTGAGGGTACATGGGAATTTCATCTAGTCACTTTCATCATGTTGGTTCGATTTGTGTTCGCTACTATGATAATTTGATATGTGGGTGGACCGGTGCTTAGCCATTGTTCTTACTTGAACAAACCTCCTACTTATGATTAACCCCCCCCCCTCGCGCAAGCATCTGCAACTACGAGAAAAGTATTAAGGGTAAATCCTAACCATAGCATTGAACTTTTGGATCGTGCATAAACTAGGGTTTAAGCTTCTATCACTCTTGCAACCCATCATCTAATAACTACTCGACAATGCATTCCCTTAGGCCCAAATATGGTGAAGTGTCATGTAGTTGACGTTCACATGACACCACTAAGGGAATCACAACATACATACTATCAAAATATCGAACACATATCAAGTTCACATGATTACTTGCAACATGATTTCTTCCGTGACATCAAGAACAAATGTAACTACTCACAAGTGATAAACGTACTTAAGATAAGAGGGGTATTAAATAGCATAATGGATCTGAAGATATGATCTTCCACCACATAAACCATATAGTAATCAACTACAAGATGTAATCAACACTACTAGTCACCCACAAGCACCAATCTATAGTTCCTGTAACAAGATTGAACACAAGAGATGAACTAGGGTTTGATATGAGATGGTGTTGTTGAAGATGTTGATGGAGATTGCCCTCCCCAAGATGGGAGAGTTGTTGGTGATGATGATGACGATGATTTCCCCCTCCGGGACGGAAGTTCCTCCGGCGGAATCGCTCCGCCAGAGGGAAAAGGTGCTCCTGCCCAAGTTCCGCCTCGAGACGGCGGCGCTCCGTCCCGAAAGTACTCTCCTCATTTTTTCTAGGTTGAAATGACTTATATACCAGAAGATGGGCACCGGAGGTGGGCCTGGGTGAGCACAACCCACTAGGGCGCGCCTAGGCTCCCTGGCGCACCCAGGTGGGTTGTGCCCACCTGGTGGGCCCCCTCTGGTACTTATTTGCTCCAATATTCTTCATATAATCCATAAAAATTCTCCATAAAGTTTCAGCTTGTTTGGAGTTGTGCAGAATAGGTAGCATAACGTAGCTTTTCTAGGTCCAGATTTCCAGCTATCGGAATTCTCCCTCCTTGTGTGTACCTTGCAAATTATGAGAGAAAAGGCATTAGAATTACTCCGAAAAGCATTATTATGCTTAAAAACATCATAAATAACAGTAGGAAAACATGATGCAAAATGGACGTATCACTCATATGATTCGCGTTCATTACTTTGATAATTAGATATGTGGGTGGACCGGTGCTTGGGTGTTGTCCTTACTTGGACAAGCCTCCCACTTATGATTAACCCCTCTCGCAAGCATCTGCAACTACGAAGCAAGAATTAAGATAAATCTAACCATAGCCTGAAATATGCGGATCCAAATTAGCCCCTTGCGAAGCAACGCATAAACAAGGGTTTAAGCTTCTGTCACTCTAGCAACCCATCATCTACTTATCACTTCCCAATGCCTTCCCCTAGGCCCAAATCAGGGTGAAGTGTCATGTAGTCGACGTTCACATAACACCACTAGAGGAGAGACAACATACATCTCATCAAAATATCGAACGAATACCAAATTCACATGATTACTTATAACAAGACTTCTCCCATGTCCTCAGGAACAAACGTAACTACTCACAAAGCATATTCATGTTCATAATCAGAGGAGTATGAATTATCATTAAGGATCTGAACATATGATCTTCCACCGAATAAACCAAGTAGCAACAACTACAAGGAGTAATCAGCACTACTAGCAACCCACAAGTACCAATCTGAGGTTTTGAGACAAAGATCGGATACAAGAGATGAACTAGGGTTTGAGAGGAGATGGTGTTGGTGAAGATGTTGATCCAGATTGATCCCCTCTAGATCAGAGGATCATTGGTGATGACGATGATGATGCTTTCCCCTTGTAGGAAGGAAGTTTCCCTGGCAGAACAGCTCCACCGGAGCCCTAGATTGGTTCTGCCCAAGTTCCTCCTCGAGACGACGGCGCTTCGTCCTGAAAGCTTTCTTCTGATTTTTTCCAGGTCAAAACCCTTCATATAGTAGACGATGGGCCCCGCAGGCCTGCCAGGTGGCCCACAAGGCAGGGGGCGTGCCTAGGGGGTAGGGCGCGCCCCCACCCTTGTGGCTGCCTGGTGGGTCCCCTCTCGTGCTTTCTTCGCCCAATATTTTTATATATTCCAAAATAATTCTTCGTTAATTTTCAGGACTTTTGGAGTTGTGCAAAATAGGTCTCTCAGATTTGCCCCTTTTCTAGTCCAGAATTCTAGCTGCCGGCATTCTCCCTCTTCATGTAAACCTTATAAAATAAGAGAGAAACGACATAAGTATTGTACCAAAATATATAATAACAACCCATAATGCAATAAATATCAATATAAAAGCATGATGCAAAATGGACGTAACAGTAGCATAGTCGCGCGGCCACCGGCTCCCCGCCCCGCGTAGGTCGGCTTCCGTGCACCCTGACCGGCTCCTGCGCACCCCGGCAGGCCCCCACACACGCGCCGAGCTCCGGCTCCACTGGCTGCCAGCGCACTAGTCAGCTCCCGCTCAGCCACGCCGCCCTACTGCACCCTTTGCAGTCGCGGGCGGCGTCTGTGCCGACTCGGTCGGCGGCCCGGCTCCCTCTCGCGCGTGCGCCGCCATGTCGACCTCGCTGCCTCCTCCTACCGGCTGCGCCTCCGCCCCAGCCCCGCGCCGCCTCCGTGCCTGCCGGCTCCGCCTCGACCGGCTCCGCACCACGCCACGTGCCCAAGCACATGCGCGCATCACTCTACTCCGCCCTTGACGTGCCTCCTACACGCCGCTCCTCATTTCGTCCCGCACGACCCCGCACGCGCCCACGTCGGTTTGGCCTCCAGCACCCTGCCGGCTCACGCCGCTCAACCATCATGGCCGGCTATTTGGTCAGAAAGAAAAATAAGGCGGTCGGCTGGAGAAAAAGTGGTCGGGTGCCAAAAAAATTTTTGCGTCCGGTTGCCCACAGCTGGCTGAAGAGAAACAGAAGAGAAGAAGAAAAAAGATGTTCGGCTGGCCCGTCTGCTTGCTTCGCCACTCGAATGGCCAGTCTTGCCCCGCCTACCTGCATCGCCGCCCGGCCGGCTGGAGAGCCGGCTCGGCCACCTCCTGCTCCGCTGACCGGCCGACTGGAGCTCCTCTCGACCGCCCGGAGGCTCGGGCCGCCTGCCGCAGGCCACCTCCGCCAGTCTGTGCCAAAACAATGTGAGCTCCCCATCCGCATGCCTTTCCACCGCACACAAAAACGGATAATCCCGAGCGACCCTCAGGGGCTATCTCCGCATTTTTATCAGTTGCATTACTATTCACCCCGGTGCCAACCAGTCTTGGCTTGGGGCTAGCCGCTGGACTCAATACGGACGTTCCCACAAATGGCTTAGTAGCACATACAGTACTAAAGGCCCACTCTTCGTCTCAGCTACAGACCACCACGCGGCTGTCCGGCTAGCAAGAGCAAAAGCCGGAGGTCACCCCACACGAAAAACGTCTGGGGGACAAACCGGCTTGGGCAACCCAGTCATCTCCTTTATGAATATCCGCTTGGTCGAATCCGCTCCCAGAGTCCGAGTAATGTACACTCCATGATGTCGCTTGAAGCTACGTCAATATTTCCCCAAAGAGCAAGGGATGATGCAGCACAGCCGCGGTAGGTATTTCCCTCATATATGAAACCAAAGTTATCAAACTAGTAGGAGAATCAAGCAACACAATGTAAACAGCCCCTGCACACAGATAACAAATCCTCACAACCCGATGTGTTGAAGGGGTTGTCAATCCCTTTTGGGTAACGGTGCCAAAAATTGGTGCGTGATGGGAGAAAGTTGTAATAGATTAAATAAATCGATTGCAAATAAAATAAAGTGCGGCAAAGTATTTTTGGGTTTTTGGATTAATAGATCTGAAAATAAATGCAAGAGAAAAGTAGATCGCGAAGGCAAATATATGAGAAAGAAGAACCAGGGGCCGTAGGTTTCACTAGTGGCTTCTCTCGAGAAAAATAGCAAACGGTGGGTAAACAAATTACTGTTGGGAAATTGATAGAACCTCAAATAATTAGGATGATATCCAGGCAATGGTCATTATATAGGCATCACGTCCAAGATTAGTAGACCGACTCTTTCCTGCATCTACTACTATTACTCCACACATCGACCGCTATCCAGCATGCATCTAGTGTATTAAGTTCATGGAGAAATGGAGTAATGCAATAAGAACGATGACATGACGTAGACAAGATCTATCTATGTAGAGATAGACCCCATCGTTTTATCCTTAGTAGCAATGATTCATACGTGTTGTTTCCCTTTCTGTCACTCAGATCAAGCACCATAAGATCGAACCCACTACAAAGCTCCTCTTCCCATTGCAAGATAAATAGATCAAGTTGGCCAAAAAACCCAAATATCAAAGAAGAAATACAAGGCTATAAGCAATCAT
Source organism: Triticum dicoccoides (assembly GCF_002162155.2). Lineage (NCBI taxonomy): Eukaryota > Viridiplantae > Streptophyta > Magnoliopsida > Poales > Poaceae > Triticum > Triticum dicoccoides. Next base: position 428,705,636 of record NC_041392.1, on the reverse strand, counting down.
GCATATACGAGATCAAAGAAACTCAAATAACTTTCATGGATATAAAAATATAGATCTGATCATAAACTCAAAGTTCATCGATCACAACAAACACATCGCAAAAGAGTTACATCATATGGATCTCCAAGAGAAAATTGTATTGAGAATCAAGAGAGAGAGAGAGACAGAGGTGAAGACATATAGCTACTAACTACGGACTCGAAGGTCTACAAACAACTACTCACGCATCATCGGAGAGGCACCAATGGAGGTGGTGAACCCCATCTGAGATGGTGTCTAGATTGGATCTCGTGGTTCTGGACTCTGCGGCGGCTAGATGAATATTTCATCGACTCCCCTAGGGTTCTGGGATTTGGGGGGTATTTATAGAGCAAAGAGGCGGTCCGGGGGCACCCGAGGTGGGCACAACCCACTAGGGCGCGCCTGGGCCTCCTGGCGCGCCCTGGTGGGTTGTCCCCTCCTCGGGACTCCCCCAGGTGCAACCCGGGCCCAACATGTTCCTTCTGGTCCATAAAAAATCTCTGTAAAGTTTCGTGGCATTTGGATTTCGTCTAATATTGATTTTCTGCGATGTAAAATACACGGGAAAAAACAGGAACTGGCACTTGGCACTATGTCAATAGGTTAGTACCAAAAATGATATAAAATGATTATAAAATATCCAAGATTGATAATATAACAACATGGAACAATCAAAAATTATAGATACGTTGGAGACGTATCAGCATCCCCAAGCTTAACTCCTACTCGTCCTCGAGTAGGTAAGTGATAAAAATAGAATTTTTGATGTGGAATGCTGCCTATCATGTCATATCATATTCTTTTCTTTATCGCATGGACAATTGGAATTTTAGTTGTTCAAAGCAATAGTCTAGTTTTGACAGGATAATTTAGATACTCAAGCATATCAACAAGCAACCATGTCTTTCAAAATATCAACGCTAAAATAAGCTATCCCTAGCCCATCAGGCTCAAATATTGATCCATTCATGAAACACACTCGAATATTAGCTACACCCAATACCTAAGTACGATCATATTGCCTCCTAGTTGGTGCTTTTATGAGAGAAGATGGAGAATCAAAATAAAAATAAAAATTGCATAAAGTAAAAGATAGGCCCTTCACAGAGGGAAGTATGGATTTGTAGAGGTGCCAGAGCTCAAAGAGAAAAACTTAGAGATAAAAACATTTTGGGAGGTGTATCCATCCCACCAACGAAAACGACTTAGAGTTCCCAATACTTTCCATGCATAGATATATCATAGGCGGTTCCCAAACAGAAAATAAAGTTTATTCCTTTCTCCACATAACTTTCACTTTCCATGGCTAACCGTATCCACGGGTGCCCTCCATACCAACACTTTCCAAGGAATTTATTATTTGACAACATAAAGTAAATTCATTTTTTTTGCATTTCGGGACTGGGCATCTCTAATACCTTTGCCTTACTCTCGTGCAATGACAAGTGAATAAACACTCATCTTGAGAATAACACATCTAGCATGGAAAACATTAGCCACCCCTCGCCGCTCCGCGAGCGAAACAAACGCACAAAAGAGAAGTTTATTTTGAAAATTAGAAATGGCACATGCAAATTTGCTTAGAACGGTAAAAGAATACCACATATAGGTAGATATAGTGGACTCATGTGGCAAAACTGGGTTAAAGGTTTTTGGATGCACAAGTAGTGATCATACTTAGTGCAAAATGAGGGCTAGCAAAAGATTGGGTAGCGGCCAACTAAGAAACAGATAATCTCATAAGAAAGCTTTAAGCATAAATAACACTGAATAATGCACCATAAGTAGGATATAATTTTATTGCATGACTATTGAGTTTCTTACTTGCATAGGGAATCACAAACCTTAACACCAATATTCTTACTTGTGACACCCTCGATTCAATCGTACACTAATCATACACACAAATGTGTACGATCAAGATCAAGGACTCACGGAAGATATCACAACACAACTCTAGACACAAATTAAAATAATACAAGCTTTATATTACAAGCCAGGGGCCTCGAGGGCTTGAATACATAAGCTCGAAAACACAAGAGTCAGCGGAAGCAACAATATCTGAGTACAGACATGAGTTAGACAAGTGCCTTAAGAAGGCTAGCACAAAAGCATCTACGATCAAAAAGGCAAGGCCTCCTGCCTGGGAGCCTCCTAACTATTCCTGGTCATCCGCGGTCTCCGTCACATGGTAGTAGGCACCCTCGGGGTAGTAGCAGTCGTCAAAGGTGTCATCTGGCTCCTGGACTCCGTCATCTGGTTGCGTCATCCGAGAAGAATGGAAAAGGGGGAAAAGAGGGAGCAAAGCAACCGTGAGTACTCATCCAAAGTACTCGCAAGCAAGGATCTACACTACAGATGCAACATTATGAAAGGAAGACTGTATATGTGGACTGGACTGCAGAAATGCCAGAATAGAGAGAAGGCCTAGTCCTATCGAAGACTAGCATCTTCTGGAAACCATCATCTTGCAGCAAACAGGAGGGAATAGAGTAGCATAAAGTAAAGTAGTAGTAGTGTTATCAACCTCGGCCAAAGATCCTTTCTCGACTCCCTGCGAGAAAAAAATCCCAGAGCCGTACTATCCAATTATCATCACAATCCAATTCTCATCACCATCCAATTCTCATCACAAGTATCCAGTTCTAGTTGTATCGATCGGGATACAACTCCAAGTGTCCGTTACCGTAGGACAGGCTATCGATAGATGTTTTCCTCCCTGCAGGGGTGCACCAACTTACCCACCACGCTCGATTAACTCCGGCTGGACACACTTTCCTGGGTCATGCCCGGCCTCGGCCAAACAATACGCCGCAACCCGACCTAGGCTTAATAGAGAGGCCAGCACGCCGGACTAAACCTATGCCCCCAGGGGTCATGGGCCATCTCCCCGAGAACTCCTGCACGTTGCGAACGCGGCCGGCGAGCAGACCTAGCTACCTCCTTAAAAAGGTAGGTGCTTACCAGTCCAACCCGGCGCACGCCGCTCAGTCGCTGACGTCTATTAAGCTTCGGCTGATGTATACGACGCAGAACGCCCATACTATGCCCACGTGATGGTTAGTGCTATCAGGCCAGAGGCCCCTCGGATCAAATATCCAAATTGTAGTGGATTAGGAACGCGCGGTAACAAGCAGAGACTCACGAAAGATGTGACCCCGTTGCCCCGTCTCGAGGACTTGCGGCAAGGGCTAAGAATGCCCGGCCACGCCTCGTAATTATCTCTCGGGCACCTTCCAGGTCAACCCGACTCCACATCACTCGCAATTATGCTCGCGCGGGTACCCCTCAGGGTCAACCCGTCTTTAGTAACAAGGTTCAGTGTAACATAGTAACCATAGTAACCGTGTGTCCAAACATCAAGGGGAAAACCCGAGGAATCACCCCCGGTGAATTTCACTCGATGTAATCATCAAGGTGAACATAAGAGGAATCACCCCCGAGGTTCACACTTGAGGGGTTGCACGACAGAGTCATATCGGAAGTGGTTAAGGCGGAATCACCCTCGATGACCACGACCGAATAGCTACACTATAGGGTTAACATCAGAAGTGTTGTAGAGGTCTCACCCTCGGCACTCGATAGTAACCCAGCAGTGTCGAGCAACTAAGGGGAGAGTGATGTGCGGTGGCGGGGCCTGGTCTTCGATCCCGTTGATCGGGTCTTCGATGATGAAGCAGGGGCAACAAGGACAATGTGGGGATCACTGATGGATCACTAACCAACCTATACTAAGCAGTTTAGGATAAGCAGGTAAGTAACACTAAGCAGGTTACAAAAGCAGGCTATGCATCAGATTAGGAGCAAACAATAACAGTAGCAAAATCTAATGCAGGCATGAGAGAATGGAATGGGTGATATCGGGATGATCAAAGGGGGGGCTTGCCTGGTTGCTCAGACAAGAAGAAGGGGTCGTCGTCGACGTAGTTGATCACAGCGGCATCAGCGGCGGTCTCGGGGTCTACCGGAGAGAACAGGGGGAAGAAACAGTAAATACAGGCAAACATATGCACAAAATGATTACAAGCGGGGCTAGAGGTATTCTAACGCAGTGCTAGGCTTTACTGGCGATGGAGAAACATCCGGGAAAGTTTTCCCGGTCCCGGATGTCTATCAGACAGATGAACCAGAGGGGAAAGGTTGCATGTTTTCTATGCTAGGGACGTGTGACAGACGAACGGAGGGCGTATCCGGATTCGTCTCGTCGTTCTGAGCAACTTTCATGTAGAAAACATTTTCATCTGAGCTACGGTTTATTTTCTATTATTTTTCAAAGTTTTATTTATATATAGGAATTAATTTTAATCCAAAAACAAATGCGAAAAAGCTAAGTGCACACAGCATCGTGTACACAAAAGTGTACACAGGTTGACAAGTGGGTCCAGGAGGGGCTGAGTCAGCAGCCCAGTCAGCAGTCAACAATTGACTGTTGACTAGTCAAACTGACTGGTGGGGCCGTGCGTAAGTGACACATACTTTAATAGTTTCTTTATTAAAATAAGTTATTGCCTCAGATTAAGTTAGTGGCCTTGGGCCCATGGGTCAGTGAGCGGTTAGGGAGTGGGTTAGTGTCAGGGAGGGGGGGTTATCCCCACTAACCGAACAGGGGCCGGCCCAGGCAGAGGCCGGTGGCTTCGCCGGCTGGGCTCGCGCGGGCACAAGGCGCCGGCAGCCACGGCTTGGCCGGCCGGACTAGCGGTAGGGCTAGCCGAGGGCGGCGAGGGCGAGGCCATGGCCATCAGCAGCCGGCCGGAGTAGGAGGGCGGGTGCGCGGCCTCCAGCACGGACGCGGCCACGGCCTGCAGCGCGCGGGGGGGGTGGCTGTGGTGGCCGGCGGCAGTGGCACGGGAGGAGAAGCAGGGGCGAGCGGGGCAAGGCGGGCGAGCCGCGGGGTGGCCAGGGCGCGACCGGCAGTCGCGTTGGGCGCGATGGACGCGCGATAGGAGCGGCGAGCATGCTCGGGGAGCCGGCCTCCGTCCATGGCGAACAGCAACGCGCGGGGGCATCTATGGCAACCAATCGAGATAAGGAACAAGGGGGAGGTGAAGGGGGAACAGGCAGGGCTCACTGGGAGGTCGTGTACAAGCTCGGGGAAGCCGGGGGTGGGGCGGAGCAGGGCGAATCGACAGCGGCGTCCGTCGGTGCAGAAGTTCGAGGACGAGCTTGATGGCGGCGATTCGGTGCGGATCCACTCGATTTGATGCATGGGATGGATGAAGTTGATGGTGGCTGATCTCCTGGTCGCGGTCTTAGGGCTTGGGCAGGCCGGTGGCCGTGTTTGTGGAGGCGGCATGGCGATGGTGTCGCTCGGGCAGGGCAAGCAGAATAGGTCGCGGCACGGGGGAGAGGAAGGAGAGGCGGCTAGGGTTCGCCCGGGGGAAAGAGGGGGGGGGGGCTTGGGGTGCCCTTGTAGCCATCGGGGAGGCGGGGATGGCCGCCACGCACAACATGGCCGGCGGATGGGCGCCACGATCCCCTGTCTCCCTGTAGCAGGTTGAAGGAGAGGGGAGGTGGGCTGGGCCGGCCATTTGGCTAGTTGGGCCAAAGTGCCAAGTAGAATAGGCCCTTCTCTTTTTATTTTATTTTTACTCTGTTGCAGAATCTGTTTGCAATATTTTGAGCTGCCAATTGATCTTTGTAAAAATGTGGAACTTGGCCACATAAATACATTACAATATTTGGCACTACCACAAAAAGTTTGAGAGGAGTTTGAATTGATTTGGATTTTTCACAAATGGAAAAGTATAAGAAAAAGTTGATTTGGAACTATTTTAATTTCCAAGGGAAATTAAATATCTCAAATGATGTTGAATCATCCATGACAATTAGTTAGCGAATATTTTCAACCCATCAAACATTTTTACTTGATAGCTCGAAGAAATAAGAATTTGACTTGTTTTCGGAATTTGAATTTGACCTGTGTCTAAAACAAGTGAGGTTTAGCAAGAGTAACAGTGGTGACAAGGCATCATTAATAGAGGATTACTGTAGCTTAATTATTCGGGCGTCACATTACTAAATCATAATTACTCATCAAGATGACTCATATATCACATCATCATATCTCAAAACTATTACTACGAATCAAGTTTATTTTTCAAATGATCTTCATGAAAGTATTTATTATATCCTTCTTGGATATCTATCACTTTGGGACTAATTTTCATGTGTTGCTTTTGACAAGCTCCAACAAATATAAGTGAAGATCATGAGCATAATAATTTTTCCGTTCTCTCAAATTAATTTAAGTGAAGTAAGAGAGAATTTCTTGAAAATTTTACTAACTCTCAAATAAATCTAAGTGAAGCAAGAGAGCATTTGTTCAAAAATACTAAAGCACAGCGTGCTCAAAAAGATATAAGTGAAGCACTAGAGCAAGTCCATTGCTTATAAAAATTTAAGTGAAGCATAGAGAGCAATTCTAACAAGTCATGACATAATTTTGGCTCTCTCAACTAGGTGTGTCCAGCAAGGAATGATGACTTAAAACACAAAATAAAACAAGAAAATACTCATATCATACAAGACGCTCCAAGCAAAACACATATCATGTGACGAATAAAAATATAGTTTCGAGTAAAATACCGATGATCGTAGGAAGAAAGCGGGGATGCCACTCGGGGGCATCCCCAAGCTTAGTTGGTTTCTCATTCTTGGATAATAGGTTGGGATGCCGGGGCATACCCAAGCTTAGGCTCTTCCATCCTTCCTTCATCCATCATAAGATAACCCAAAACTTGAAAACTTCAATCACACAAAACACAACAAAACCTTCGTGAGATCCGTTAGTGTAAGAAAATAATAAATCACTACTATAAGTACTGTATCAAACCAATTCATATTTTTTTTGTATTATATCTACTGTATTCAAACTTTTCTATGGCAAAAACTCATCAAAGAAAACCATAGAGCCATCAAAATAAGCACACAACACAAAGAAAACAGAATCTATCAAAACAGAACAGTCTGTAGCAATCTGACTATGTCGAATACTTACGTAACTCCAAAAATTCTGAAAAAATAGGAAGACCTGAGAAATTTGTATATCGATCTACTGCAAGTGGAATGGGTATTTTATGGCTCTCTGGTATCAAATGAAAATTAATTTCATGAGCGTAAAAGTTTCTGTTTTTTCAGCAAGATCAATCAACCATCACCCAAGAAGATCCTAAAGGCTTTACTTGGCACAAACACTAATTAAAACGCAAAAAACACAATCATAACAGTAGCATAATGGTGCTAACACTCAAGAACAGGAATCAAAAATAAAAAATAAATTTTATTCATTGGGTTGCCTCCCAACAAGCGCTATAGTTTTACGCCCTTAGCTAGGCATAAGGCAAGGATCTAAGTTTTGTTATTCTTGTTCTTAACTTTCTTAGAGGTATTTCCATCATGGGGTTTTGTGAACACAACATAAAACATATTATCCATGGAAACCTTAGCGTTCCTAAGTTAGTGTTCATCATAACCCTTTTGATTCCCCGCAACAATCCAAGAATAACGTTGATTAACATTATTGAAAACCTATTCGATTATATCTAAAACGGGGACTTCCTTTTTAAGATTCTCATCAAAGATTTTATTATCCCCAAGCAAATGTCTTAAAGCATAGTCGCTATTGTAAAGAATTTCATCTATCATAGGTTTTTCACGATTCATACCATAAAAGTCAAAGATTTCCCTAGCTTCCCGTATTATGTAGTCAAACTCATTCATAAGAACGAGAGTGGTCAACTTTTTAGCTCTAGGATTCTATATAACGGGCAGCTAAAAAACAATCTTTGCAAGGTAGGATGGATACGAATAAATTTACTTTCAAGTTTCAGAACTAGTGCTGAAATAGCATCCGCATAAGATCTAGTAGTTTTATGTATAGGGGCATCATCAACACTTAACTTCCCAACACAATTGAAAAATTCTTGGATACGTTCTTTTCCCATAACGTTCCCTTGCCCCAAGAGAAAAGTTTTAGCATCCAGATTGTTCATACTTCCAATCTTAGGAGTTAGGCCATCATTTGTTGGTGTCATACCAAAATCACTCATGATTGCAAGAAAATGACAGATCTGACAAGAAAATGGCAAACGGAAAAAGAGATGCGAATAAAACGGTAAATTTTTGTGAAGTGGGGGAGAGGAAAATGAGAGGAAAATGGCAAATAATGTAAATTGCAAGGAGGTGAGATTTGTGATTTGGAACCTGGTATATGTTGAAGATCCTCCCCTGTAACGGCGCCAGAAATGGAACATGGCCGGGAAACTATCTTGACTTGATCCTCCCTGGCAACGGCGCCAGAAATTCCTTTTGATGTCGCTTGAAGCTACATCGGTATTTGCCCAAAGAGGAAGGGATGATGCAGCACAACGGCGGTAGGTATTTCCCTTAGATATGAAACCAAGGTTATCGAACCAGTAGGAGAACCAAGCAACACAACGTAAACAGCCGCTGTACACAGATAACAAATCCTCGCAACCCGACGTGTTAAAGGGGTTGCCAGAAATTGGTGCGTGACGGGAGAAAGTTTGTAATAGATTAAATAAATAGATCGCAAATAAAATAAAGTGCAACAAAGTATTTTTTGGTTTTGGGATTAATAGATCTGAAAATAAATGCAAGAGAAAAATAGATCGCAAAGGCAAATATACGAGAAAGAAGACCCGGGGGCCGTAGGTTTCACTAGTGGCTTCTCTCGAGAAAAATAGCAAACGGTGGGTAAACAAATTATTGTTTTTTTGAACCTTGAAGACTGCAGGGCTTGCACCCCACAGCATTTTATTAAATAAAAAAGCAGGCACAGAACAATGCTTCCTCAAGATGAGGAAAAAATAAAAACAGGAACCTAAAGAAGACTATACAAGGGAGGGAAGTACTCTACCTACTAATTACAAAGTTACATAACCAACTCTCCTCAAGGGGGTAGGAAATCAATCCACTTAAGTAAGGCCTCCCTATACTTCCTTTTGATTCTATAGGAGAGCAGTGTGAGGTCATGAATGAAGCCATTTCTCCACGCCCTGAAGGAGGGTTTGATGTTCTTGAAAGCTCTGTCATTCCTGACCTTCCAAATATTCCACCAGGCAGTGAATACCACCTCCCCAAAGAAAGATTTGTTGATAATTATGATGATATCTAGGCAATGATCATTATATAGGGATCACGTCCAAGATTAGTAGACCGACTCCTGCCAGCATCTACTACTGTTACTCCACACATCGACCACTATCCAGCATGCAGCTAGTGTATTAAGTTCATGGAGAAACAGAGTAATGCAATAACAATGATGACATGATGTAGACAAGATCTATCTATGTAGAGATAGACCCCATCATTTTATCCTTAGTAGCAACGATACATACGTGTCGTTTCCCTTTCTGTCACTGGGATCAAGCACCATAAGAACGAACCCACTACAAAGCACCTCTTCCCATTGCAAGATAAATAGATCAAGTTGGCCAAAAAACCCAAATATAAGAGAAGAAATACAAGGCTATAAGCAATCATGCATATAAGAGATCAAAGAAACTCAAATAACTTTCATGGATATAAAAAGATAGATCTAATCATAAACTCAAAGTTCATCGATCCCAACAAACACACCGCAAAAGAGTTACACCATATGGATCTCCAAGAGACAATTTTATTGAGAATCAAGAGAGAGAGAGAGATGAAGCCATCTAGCTACTAATATGGACCCAAAGGTCTACAAAGAACTACTCACGCATCATCGGAGAGGCACCAATGGAGGTGGTGAACCCCATAAGAGATGGTGTATAGATTGGATCTGGTGGTTCTAGACTCTGCGGCAGCTGGATGAATATTTCGTCGACTCCCCTAGGGTTCTGGGATTTTTGGGGTATTTATAGAGCAAAGAGGCTGTCCGGGGGGCACCCGAGGTGGGCACAAGCCACCAGGGCGCGCCTAGGCCTCCTGGCGCGCCCTGGTGGGTTGTCCCCTCCTCGGGACTCCCCCAGGTGCAACTAGGGCCCAACATGTTCCTTCTGGTCCATAAAAAATCTTCGTAAAGTTTCGTGGCATTTGGACTCCATTTGATATTGATTTTCTGCGATGTAAAAAACACGAAAAAAACAGGAACTGGCACTTGGCACTATGTCAATAGGTTAGTACCAAAAATGATATAAAATGACCATAAAATGGTTATAAAACATCCAAGATTGATAATATAACAGCATGGAACAATGAAAAATTATAGATATGTTGGAGATGTATCACTCCACTCCGTGGCCACTCTTCGCCTCGGATATAGACCGGCTCCCGGCTGTCCGGCTGATAAGAGGCAAAGCCAAAGAGCGGAGGGGACACGAAAAAGGTTGAAGGGGGCTCGGACGAAACTGAGTCGGCACCCTCTGCATAAAACTTGCACTGCTAAAAACCAAACATTTGATATATCTGCGCCGACTAACCTTGTGTTTTGCATTATCATTTTCGTGGGGAACCGCCCCTCCTTGCCCGGAGGCTCGGAGGCCCAGTGGGTGTGCCGGTGCGCCCTGCTGGGAAAAAGCCGTGCTGGTTGCAGGCCCGTCCCCGGTTGTAACCGGCACCCTCGATGCCATCGTCTGCTCCATTGACAGCGAAGACCCTTCGTCCAACTCTTCGAGTCGCCCAGAGTCTCGGAGGATACACCCAGTGGGTGCGCTGACGCGCCCCCACTGGAAGCGAGCTACGCCGGCTGCAGCCCGCAGCCGGCTGCCATCATCAACCTCTACTACAATAAGCGTGAAGACCCTCTGCCCAACTCTTCGAGTCGCCCAAAGGCTCGGAGGCTACACCCAGTGGATGTGCTTGCACGCCGCACTTGGAACACGTCATGCCGGGCACAGGCCCACCGCGCCAGCTGCTAGCATCCTCGATGCCACCATCTGCTTCACCAACTACGAGGACCCTCCGCCTGACTCTTCGAGTCGCCCGGAGCCTACACCTAGTGGGTGCGCTAGCGCGCCCCCACTGGAAGCAAGCCGCACCAGCTACAAACCTGCAGCCAGCTATCATCGACAACATCTGCTACATCAACGCCCACAGAAACCCTCCGCCCGACTCTTCAAGTCGACGGAGGTTCATAGGCTATTGTCGGGGGGATGACCCCCGGGTAGGCTCAAGGAGACGAAACGACGCTTCATAGCATCGGGGCAGCCAACGCCCCTCAGTCCGGCTGCCCGGCCATCCCGGCCGGCTCACCACCCAGCTGCTCATGACACCTCCCCGTCCGGCTGCTCCAGCTGACCTACTACGCAGAGTCAACAGCGGCATCACATCTGATGAGACATGGAAAATACAACCATAACATGGACACTATTGCTGATAAAGCAAACACTATAGCCTGCCTCACGTGTCACTTCACTGCGCCCTAATAGTGCCGCACTATGCATGCATCATGCGTCACTTCGAATGACCTCTCAATAGTGTAGTTGGCTAAGTGGGTCACCCATTGTCCCCTGGGCATCCCTTTATAAGATGCACTAGGGGGCTCACTTGGCCAACAGAAGCTACAAGGCTCAGGAGCACACCCCACGTCACACAGTCATGGGATCCCATGCCCAGGCACTCACACCACACACACACTCGCTCACACATGAGGCCGATTAGAATAGAGCGATGCAGCCTCCCGTTTCATCTAGATATAGTTCTAGGAGCAACTCTGTATTGCCAGATGTACTCCGCATATACACAAGACATGCAGGACTAGGGGTGTTACCTCCCAGCGAGGGCCCCGAACCTGGGTTAACCATAGCGTGTTGTTGCCCAATCTCATCACGCATCTACACTGCAGTCTTTCCCTCACCTCAAGCATCCCATGGCATCTGTCATGACGCCGCACCCCCACGAGAATACCACGACAGGGACAAAAGCTACAGAAATCAAGTCAGAAATTTTAACCAAATGTCTGACTCAATATCCGACTTGTACAAAATGCACTAGCATCATTTGGATATTTCCCAAAACATCCAACCAATTGTCCGACCAAATGTCCAACTTAAGATAGGAATATCCGACTTGTACAAAACACCCTAACTTTTGCCGGACCCAATGTCCAACCCAGGCTAGGTTTTTACTTGTTGGACTAGATTTTAAGTCTTTCTCTTGTATAGGAAGTCCATCTGCCTCATGTATAAACAAGGTGTTATGGCTATTGAACAACACACAATCGTCAAATCAATCTATCACTTTTATCTTTTACATTTTTATCTCTTGCTCGTTTGTCTTCTTTTTGTTCTTTGTTATTCTTCTTGTTGTGGGCAGTGACCCTCGAGCACCTAGGGTGATCAGGTTAACCTAGGGTAGCCCATAATCATCGCATTCCCTAGGGGTTCCTTTCAGGCATGTGGGGTTTTGGGTATTCAAAATAGCTCATCGGTCTATGTTGAATATCGAGCTACCGGCGAGGCTCCTCTGGCGACGTACTTGCATAACACGTTGGACGAAACTTCAAACGATCCAACATGATTGTTCTTGCTATGAAGAGATCATCATCAAGGCTTTGCAATCTACAAAGGTAATATGAATACCCAATTCATGTGTGTAGATGAAAATAATGCATATGGTGTAGCTAGATCTTTTAATGGGCATAATGTATCGGCTAGCCTTAGTTTGTTCAATCATCCATCTAATTACGTGCAAAAGTTGATGCAAAATAATTTACATGCTCTAGCTTCATATAGTATTGGCAACAAGCAACATGTGGACTCAAACTCTCATGCATTGTCAACCCTGCAAATTCATATGCTGATGATCAACATGATGAGTTTGGTTAACCAATCTGAAACACCCCATGTTACAACTTCTAGTAGCATCAACAAAGCGTTTCACTATTTTATTTGTTGTCAACTGATTAATATGTGAGTCCAAACATGTCGGTGGATGGGAGAATTGGCTATACCACTACTAGCTATTTGGCTAACTAGATGACTCGTTGCACCCTTGGCACAAAGACCAAATGCAACCAAGAAGCCAAGCAACCTATGAATAATACGTTTTATGAATGAATCGTCAAGAGGAAAAAACCAAATGCAACCGAGAAGTTAGGGGAACTATTTGAAGGTATTCTCGTGAATTGTCTGCAAATGCTTATCTTCGTATTGTGTTTGTATTTTCCTTGTGAAAGGATCGGTATGGACGACTATAAAGAGGGGTTTAATAAGCGACTAATAATTTTTAACTTCATTCCCGAATTTCAGGCGCGACAATAAAATATGTTGTCTAGATATGGAACCAGGTGGACAACCTATATGACAAGTGCAATAAACAACAAGTGCAAGTAAGAGTAAACACAACATAATAAGCTTGCACAATGTAAAGGATAGATGTAACCGCAAGTGGAGATGAGGATGTGTTTATGAAGTTCCCTCCTTTGGGCGAGGAATGTCTCCGTTGGAGGGGCATGGAGGCACGATGCTCCCTAATAGCCAAAATGGCTCACCCTTTCTTTTCACGCCCTTGCATGATGCAAAAGTGTGATGAATGTACACTACAAAAAAGACACATTCGTGACATTTTGGGCCGAAAGATTTTTTTCTGTCATGCTTATGACACTTCTATGACGATAATTGTGACAAAACCCGGTATCATCATAGATGTGGTGGGCTCCTACTTCTATGACAAAAAATCATGACAGAAAATGGGTTTTCCGTCCTGGGCAGGCCGGAGACGTAGCTGCATGACATTCTTTGGGCCGTCCATGACGAAAAAAACCATGGTAGAAGCAAGGGCGAGGAAAATATCAGGGAGTTCCCGATTATGGTGGGTGGTCAGGGGCCGAGCAATGCATGTTTCTCTCGTACACGTACACGCGTCTGTGCAAGGCGTTGCGCTCTAACTGAACCCGAGTGAGGCGTTGGGCTCTAACTGAACCCGAGCGATTGCACTAGCTACGTTACTGAACCCGAGCGACCGATCTCTTGCTGTTAACTGAACCCAAGTGATTCCTTTGCTACTGCTGCTAACTGAAGCCGGTTGAACCTTGCTGCCTCCTTCCCTTGATGAACAGTTAGCATTGTTGGGGGGTGGATGAACAGTTCCTGGTGGGGGGTTGGATGAACAGGACCCCGTGGTAGTAGAGGCCATTACCGCTAGATGAACAGGACCCCGATCGAGTCGGTTGGGGTGGATGAACAGGCCCCCGTGGAGGGATGGATGAACAAGACCCCGTGGAGGGCCGGTTGAACAGTAGCTGGTGGAGGGATGGATGAATTGTAGCCCATGGAGGGGTGGTTGAACAGGACCCCGTGGAGAGGGTTGGTTGAATAGTAGCCAGTGGAGGAGCGGTGGAGGCTGGATGAACAGGAGCTCGTGGATGAACAGTCACAGGTGGAGGCTGGAGGAGGTCAACGGTGGATGAACAGTAGCATGTGGAGGCAGTCGACGGTGGAGATGAACAGTATCTCGTGCAATCCTGTTTTGCAGTACGCCACACCCCTCCCGATGAACAGGACCCCTGTTTTGACCATAGCGCTCCAACACAAGTCCATTTCTTCCATTTTGCGGTACGCCACACCCCTCCCGATCAACAGGACCCCGTTTCGACTGTAGGAGGTCCAAGAGAAGTCTGTTTCCTCCGTTTTGCGGTACGCCAGATCCCTCCCAATGAACAGGATTCTGTTTCGACCGTGGCCGGTCGAACACAAGGCCGTTTCCTTCGTTCTGCGGTATGCCAGGCCTCGTTTAGATCGGATGTTCCGTCCAAGCCGGTTGGCTCTCGATGAACACGATGACGCAGTTTCTCCGTTTCGACCCAGCCATGTACACAAGCCTTGGTCGTACGTATGCGCGAGTAGGCGTTCGAGACCCCGCCCGTTTGTACGTACGTTGTCGTATTTACTTTCTTTCACCCTGGCCGTTGTACATACGTGTACACGATATTAACGGGACTGCGTGACATGCTACATGCGCGCCTCTACTACGACACATCTGTGCCTCTACTACGACACATATGCGCCTCTACTACGACACGTGCGCTTCCTTACACGGCCATGGTTCATCATTGCAGCCTGCAGAGAGACCGATCGACCAGTATGTATGTACACGTTCGCGAGGAGAATGACAACGCTACGTACGCTTTGACCAGGTGGGTCCCAGCTGTCAGGCACTTCCTTGCGTGCGAAGATGTAGCTGGTGGGTCCCAGCAGTCAAGGGGAAACATTTTTTCATGAAATACGGTGGCCTGTCCGGTGGGTCCTTGCTGTCAGGTGGAGGAATCATTATTTTGCGCATAATAAGGAGGCACTTCCTTGCTGCGGCTGTGGACCCAGCTGTCAGCCTCTCCACGTAGAGTACTCTTCCGATGGAAGTCGTTGCTTGACCACATTGACCACACCGCGCCGAGAGCACCAAGGCGGTGGACGACGGCGAGGCCAAGGAAGGGGAAGACGCAGAGCCTGGGAAGACGCGGCAGTGGATGCCCACACGGAGAGGAGTACGAGGGTTCACTGGTTCGGCTTCAGTGTGAGGCTGTCATCGCCCAGAATAACAGGGGTGTGGGTGAGTGGTGGGATGGCCTGGCCAGTGGTGGGAGTAGTAGGGGGCGGTGCGGCCTCTGCGGCAGCACGACCGGCCACGGGAGGCAGGAGCGTGCGGCACGACCGGTGGTGCTTTGGGCGGCTGGAGCAAGAAGACTAGAGGTTGAAGAAGCACTACGGCCGTTGGATGGACATTGTACGGTCACTGAAGCTAGAATCGTTCATATTGACTAAGTTGACAAAGTCCTCCGTCCCCGTCAACTTAGTAGGCCCACAAGTCAGCCCCCCACTATGTTGGGTCCCAGCTAGCAGGGGGAGTATTCACTTTTTTGTCTGTAATAAGGAGGCACTTCCTTGCGTGTGAAGATATAGCTGGCGGGTCCGAGCTGTCAGCGGGGGGAATATTTTTTTGCAAAATACAGAGGCCCTTCCGGTGGGTCCCAGCTGTCAGGTGGAGGAATCATTATTTTGCGCGTAATAAGGAGGCATTTCCTTGTGTGCGGCCATGGACCCAGCTGTCAGCCTCTCCACGTACCGTCCACTTCCGATGGATGTCGTTCATTGACCATGTTGACAACGCCGTGCCGAGAGCACCAGGGCGGTGGACGACGGCGAGGCCTAGGAAGGGAACATCACGGAGCTGAGGAAGACGCAGCAGTGGATGCCCACGCCGAGGGGAGTACGAGCGCTGACTGGTCGGCTGCGGGGTGAGGCTGACATCACCAGAAAATAATAGGATGTGCGGGTGGGTAGAGGGATGGCCTGGCGGCTGCACAGCCGACCATGGGAGGAGGGAGCAGGCAGTCCCGCCGGCGCTGGTTTGGGCGGCTGGAGCAGAAAGATCAGAGATTGAAGAAGCACGGCGGCCGTTGGATGGACATCCAACAGTCACTGCTCTATGTTGACTAAGTTGACAAAGCCTTGCATACACGTCAAAAAAAATTAGGACATCATCATCATGAACCTAGTAGGCCCAGAAGTCAGCCTCCAAATCTGTGAAAAACAGCATACAACCCATTAGCCATTATTTTCAATAATTTACAGCCCATTTGCTAATTCTTAAGGACATTTGAAGCTCATATTCTTTTTATTAGCATTACAGACCATATATTCTGGGCACTGCTAAAAAATTCAACGAGATTTTTCATATTTCGGTGGGGTCCGAACTCTTTTAATCACGAAATTTCAAGTCACGTTAAAAATAATTTTTAAATTTTTTATCAAAATAAAATTTCAAAAGCAATTCTCCACAAAAAAATGAATGAAATTTAAAATCTTAACTAGCAAGATTCCCGTGCGTTGCACGAAACATGAAGATGTGTCTGTATGAGTAGTTTATCTTGTCGGAGAAAAGACGGTATTTTAATGTAACTGCGAGTTGGCTTTGGTTTTTATAAGAGTAGAGAGTAGAGAAATCCAGAAAAAAATGATATTTTAATATAATTGCCAGTTGGTTTTGGTTTAAAAATTTACAGCCCATTTCTTACAACTTATAGCCCATTTTCTAGGGAAGCCCATTTCTTACTACTTACATTCCTCATCTTTAAAGATTTGCAGCCCAACAGGGCTGAGAAAAGCAAGTAGGCCTTGGTTTTAGTATTCTCCAAAAAAGAACCAGGCTAGCCATTTTTAGAAAGAAAAAAAGATATCAACTGGGCTCGTCATGTGCTTAAATAAAAGCATAAGCGTGGGCTAGACGGGCCACAGCCCCCGCAGAGCGCGCAGTTGAGCTCCATCTCTGAAACTAAAAAACAACTGGGCGAGCTGCTGGGTCCCTGGTGTTATCCGCTCGTTGTCTAATTTTCTCGTTTATTGACTACATTAACAATGGCGTGGGACCTAGTTGTCAAACAATTAGGAGGAAGTGTTTTTGGCTTGTAATAATGAGGCACCTGCTTGTGTAATGCAATGACCCTGGTGGGTCCCTACTGTTAGCTTCTCCACGTACAGTCATCTCTTGATTCCTCTTGGTTGTCGACCATGTTGACAACGCAAGACGGCGGCGGGCACAGCGAGTGAACCAAGGCGGAGAACGACGGCGAGGCCTCGGACGGGAACGAACAGCAGCCATGGAAGATGCGGTAGTGTAGTGGCAGGTGGAGGGGAGTACGAGGGCAACAACATGCAACTCAAGCTTACAAACGGTACAAAAAGCCCAAGGATTAATTGTTCATCAAATTTTTAGACAAAACCCAGATTGAACATGGCAGTAACATCTAACCCAACCACTGTTTTTCGCAGTCACAAACAAATAGATCTGTCTGATCCATGAAATCAACATCCTGTGCAAAAAAATTATTTTAGGATGACTACAACTTGATGTAAATAGAAGCCGAGCACGTTAAGAAGCCCATTTGTCCACCTAAAACTTCTTTTTTTGCTGTTCAACGTGTCCGTCCGTGAGAAATCTCTTGCGGTAAAACTTAAGCCTCATGGACAATAGTAACCTCGAATTGAACAGGAAGAATGTGACAAAGCTTCTATTTGCCTGGTTGGATGCATATCCTTCCATTGTTATTGTCCTCAAACTAATGTCATGAGAACTGACAAAATCCTGGTGCTTATTACGCCACCGATTGGTTATATATTTTTCTCCATGTGGTTGCAGTACCTAAGTAGACATGAAGATTTGAAAATAGTTAAGGTCTAAAAAAAGAGTGTGTCGAAACAGCAACATCTGAACGGTTAATTCTAGTACAATAAATACGGTCTTTCAACGTGCATGGAATCATCACTTTTATATAAAAATTCTTCAGAGACCGAAAGTATCGCAGCAAGCCAATAATTATGTTCAGATCATAACTAAACATTCTGATATATAAGATCTTGACAGAATCCAGCATCATTGATAGGCTATCCATGGACAAACTCTTCATTGAGCATATAACATAACATTAGTACCGAAAGTGTACTCCAAGATGATCTAAAACTTATACACACAAATGAAAAATGCAGCTTATGATTACAAATGTGTAGATGATAATATACGGTACCTAAAAAATTGAGGAGCCAAACACCAACTTGTTGTGATCATCAAAAGGAGCACTAATTAGACCCTAGGTCTCCAGTTTGGGTGCAGAGATGATAGTTATTTGCGAAGGTTTATAACAATCATCAAGGAGCAACCTTTGAAGTGAAGGGGCATCTTCGATGATGAGCTGCTATCCTTCAAAACAAATTCCAATGCTTTTAAGGTGATGCGACTTTATTTGGAGACAACTGATAGGGATTTCTATTCCCAAAACAATCAACAAGCGCTCCAGGGCAGGGCAGCTGGAGTGGATGATGTTGTGCAGTGAGGCCTCCGACAAATAAACCACCACAAGCGAAAGTTTTTTTGGCAGTGGGATTCGAAGCATTTGTACCAGATCGTCTGGTAGATGGCACCGGGCGAAGGTGGTGGTGTGGAGAGAGGAGGAAAACCGTGAGATGGACAATGGTGGTGTGGGCACGAATTCTTGGTGTGTTCGTGGTATGAAACTTTCGTGGTAATGGTACAACTCAAACTATTGGAGTTTTCTGAATTCAGGGGATGTCAGCCAAGCGTCCACCTTGCCGGTTATGGACAGCGGGTAGCGTGTCTGGATGCAGAGGTGTTGAACGGGGCCCTGCTGGTGAGAGGAGATGATGGCTCTAAGGAGATCAAATTCAGGAAGGACAAATATCTAACGACAGACGAGATTGATGGGCGCTGTGCGCCATAGAGGGCGCCATCGAGTTGAGAGGACTTATGTGCGGCAGCAATCCTTGGTGGGGAGAAGCGAGATGATCTCCTCAAGGATGATGTCTGGGAGATTGCTGATAAGGTCCATCGGAGATTCTATCGGTTCCTCATATCCGAGTGGGGGGCTTGCCGCGTCTCCCCGCGCTGCCAGGTGCGAGATCTACAACCGGCGTCGCCGCTGGCAGGAGCCTCATCTTCTTGGTGCTAGTGCCAGCCGACTCCATTTTCGTTGTGGGTGTCGCACCAAGCTCACGGTTTTGAGTAGTAGCCAGAGACGAGCCTAGTGGTAGTGCGAGTGGGAAGAAGGAGGGCTGGGGTTTTCTGTAGGAGTGGAAGAAGAGGAGCAGGCGTTTTTGGTACGAGTGAGGAAGAAGGTGAGCGGGGGGTTCCTGGACGAGTGAGGAAGATTGGGAGCGGGGGGAATTGGGGGGCGATAGAAGCGGGAGAGTCCAGCGAGCTGCAGTATAAGTGGAAGCGAGGAGGAAGGAGGGTTTTTCTGGGATCACCCCCTCTTCAAGAAATATGGGCTTCTCCTCGCAAAAAACAAAAACAAATGGGCTTTAAGATGGATAGGCTTTTGCATCGGCCCACTCAGCTGCCCGTGTTTCGTACTGGAGGGCCTTAACACTAGAGGCATCCCATTAGAGACTGATGGAGTCCTAGATTAGGGGGGTCTCCGGACAGCCGGACTATATCCTTTGGCCGGACTGTTGGACTATGAAGATACAAGATTGAAGACATTGTCCCGTGTCCGGATGGGACTCTCCTTGGCGTGGAAGGCAAGCTAGGTAATACGGATATGGAGATCTCCTCCCTTGTAACCGACTCTGTGTAACCCTAGCCCCCTCCGGTGTCTATATAAACCCGAGGGTTTAGTCCATAGGACAACATACAATCATACCATAGGCTAGCTTCTAGGGTTTAGCATCTACGATCTCGTGGTAGATCAACTCTTGTAATACTCATATCATCAAGAACAATCAAGCAGGATGTAGGGTATTACCTCCATCAAGAGGGCCCGAACCTGGGTAAACATCGTGTCCCCTGCCTCGTGTTACCATCCGCCTTAGACGCACAGTTCGGGACCCCCTACCCGAGATCCACCGTTTGACACCGACATTGGTGCTTTCATTCAGAGTTCCACTGTGTCATCGCCATAAGGCTTGATGGCTCCTTCGATAATCGGTAGCGATGTGGTCCACGGTGAGGTTTTCCTCCCCGGACAGATCCCTGTATTCGGCGACTCTGCACTGCGGGCCAATTCGCTTGGCCATCTGGAGCAGATCGAGAGCTACGCCCCTGGCCATCAGGTCAGATTCGGAAACTTGAACTACAATGCCGACATCCACGGAGACTTGATCTTCAACAGATTTGAGCCTGTGTCAGGTGCGCCGCACAATCATGACGAGCATGACATAACTCTATCGTCGGACAATATTCGGGAGATCGCATCTGCAATTACTCCGGCCGTCAATTCGGAGCAAATCGCGCCATCCGAGTGCGGAGGGATAGACCTCGCCACGGAGGCCGCGCTCTTAGTGGCGATAGATTCGGATGCTGACTTTACCCCCTATGGGAGCCATGTTGCCGAACCACTGGATTCATCTTCGGCCATGGACCCCGAGCCACTTACATCCGTGCCCGTCGAACCCGACTGGGCGCCGATCATGGAGTTCACCTCTGCGGATATCTTTCAGCACTCGCCTTTCGGCGATCTGCTAAATACATTAAGGTCTCTCTTCCTGTCAGGAGAACCTTGGTCGAACTATGTTCGGCTAGAATGGGATGCGGACGACGAAGAAATTCGCTGCCCACCCACCACCCACTTGGTAGCCACTGTCGACGGCTTAACCGACATGCTTAAGTTCGACTCCGAAGACATCGACGGCATGAACGAAGATGCGGGAGACGAACAGGAACCAGCGCCCACAGGGCGCCGGACAACCACTTCATCACATGATATATACATGGTGGATACACCCAAAGAGGGCAATGGCGATGAGACAGCGGAGGATGCCCCCTCCAAGCAAACCAAGCGCCGATGTTAGCGGCGCCGCTCTAAGTCCCGCCATAGCAAAAACAGCGCAAGAAGAAATAACAGTCCAGTCGACTCTAGAAGAAACGATGACTGCACCGCCCCGGTGGCAGAGCACGATCAGGATGCAAATGGCGAACATAGTGCAGATCGGCGTCCGAACACGGCGACGCCAAGGATAAACCTCATCAAACCCCGTCTGGGGAGGAAAACAGTCCAGACGAAGATGCGCACATCATCCCGGAAACGCACTTGGAGCAAGAGAACCTCCGCAGAAGGCTTATTGCCACAGCGAGGAGCCTGAAGAAACAAAAGCAAAGGCTTAAGGCCGCACAAGATACGCTCAACAGAAGGTGGAACAAAGTGCTCGACAACGAAACAAAGTATGGTGGAAGTTACCACACAAATAGCTATCCAAAGCGCAAGCTATTACCTGAATTTGACAATGAGGCCTTAGAGCCCACACAGTCAAAAAATGATACGGCCAACCGGCCGGATCCACCACCTTGTGACCGTGATAGAGCGGCTAACAAAGTCGCATATAAGTCAACACACGATCTACGTGAGAACTTGCGCCAAAAATCCGGCGCGACCGGATCCATCTATGGATCTAGGAAGCGCGCTCCAGCACAAAATCAAAACCGAATACTACAACCGTCCGAACACCATGGCATATCCCAATACAGGGGTGCCACACACCCCCTATGTTTCACCGATGAGGTGCTGGATCATGAATTCCCAGAAGGATTCAAACCAGTGAACATAGAGGCGTACGACAGGACCACATACCCTAGAGTCTGGATCGAGGACTTTATCCTCCATATTCATATGGCTCACGAAGACGATCTCCATGCCATTAAATACTTGCCCCTCAAGCTTAAAGGGCTAGCTCAGCACTGGCTGAAAAGCCTCCTCGAAAACTCAATTGGAAGTTGGGAGGAGCTCGAGGACGCTTTTTGGGCTAATTTTCAAGGGACTTATGTCCGACCTCCGGATGCGGACGATCTAAGTCATATAATCCAACAGTCCGGGGAGTCCGCCCGAAAGCTTTGGAACAGGTTCCTCACTAAGAAGAACCAAATCGTCGACTGTCTGGACGCCGAAGCCTTAGCAGCTTTTAAACACAATGTCTGAGACGAATGGCTCGCCAGACACCTCGGCCAAGAAAAACCGAGAACAATAGCAGCCCTAACAAGCCTCATGACCCGCTTTTGCGCGGGCGAAGACAGCTGGTTGGCCCGTAGGAGCACCAGCGACCCAAGCACATCCGAAGTCAGGGATGTCAATGGAAAACCACGACGCAACAAAAACAAGCGTCGAAATAAAGAAGGTAGCCCAGATAATACGGCGGTAAATGCCGGATTCAGGGGCTCTCGACCAGGTCAGCGGAAAAAGCCTTTCAAAGGCAGTAGAGAAGGACCATCTGGCCTAAACAAGATTCTTAACAAGCTCTATCAGATTCACGACACCCCCGACAAACCTGCAAATCACACCCACAGAGAATGTTGGGTCTTCGAGCAAGCCAGTAAGATAAACGCCGAACACAAGGGGGAAGAGATACCAAGCGAAGACGAGGATGAACCCCGCCAGCAAAACACCGGAGGACAGAAAAAGTTTCCACCAGAGGTTAAAATGGTAAACGTGATCCATGTGACGAAGAGGAGAAGCAAGCATGCACTCCGAGACGCACGCGCCATAGAGCCCGTCACCGCTAGGTTCAACCCCTGGTTGGCTTACCCGATCACTTTTGATCGTAGGGATCACGCGACAAGTATCCGACATGAAGGACTGACGGCCTTGGTGTTAGACCTAATAATAAACGGGTAACATTTCACACGAGTCCTCATGGACGGCGGCAGTGATCTAAATCTGATATATCAGGACACAGTCCGCAAAATGGGCATAGACTCGACACAAATAAGCCACAGTAATACTACCTTGAAGGGAGTAATACCAGGCCAAGAGGCCCACTGTACGGGCTCTCTACTACTAGAGGTTGTATTCGGTTCTCCCGATAACCTCTGAAGCGAAAGGTTAACTTTCCACGTCGCTCCATTCCGAAGTGGTTATCAAGCACTACTTGGAAGAACGGCTTTCGCTCGTTTTAATGCAATACCGCATTATGCTTTTCTCAAGCTTAAGATGCCCAGTCCACATGGCATCATCATAGTTAGCAGAAATACCGAACGTTTTTTACGTGTGGAAGAGGATGTGGCGGCTTTAACAGTCGCGAACTAGACGGCCTCACCAACCAGAAAAAATGACAGGTCGTTAAGACCACGGACACGGTTAGACGAGTCCGGCGCTCCACCACATATACATGAGATTGGTTTGATGATCAAACCCTCATAGACGATACGAAGGGTCCACGAAGAAGCAACCTCGTCTATCCCACCATGGCCATCGCCCACAAAGGAATTGCCTCACTAGGGTAGATCTTCATGAAGTAGGCAATCTCCTTGCCCGTACAAACTCCTTGGTTCAACTCCACAATCTTGATGGAGGCTCCCAAGTGACACCTAACCAATCTAGGAGACACCACTCTCTAAAAGGTAATAGATGGTGTGTTGATAATGAACTCCTTGCTCTTGTGCTTCAAGTGATAGTCTCCTCAACACTCAACTCTCCCTCATAGGATTTGATTTGGTAGAAAGATGATTTGAGTGGAAAGCAACATTAGGAAGGATAGAGATCAAGATTTATGTGGTTGGATTGGAATATCTTGACCTCAACACAAGTGTAGGTGGTTCTCTCTTAGAAAATGTATGTTGGAAGTGTAGGCGTATTCTGATGGCTCTCTCCATGAATGAAGAGTGGGTGGAGGGGTATATATTGCCTCCACACAAAATCTAACCGTTACACACAAATCACCAAACTCGGTGGGACCGAATCATATAACTCGGACAGACCGATTTGGTTCAAAATGTGAATGTTAGGATTTTCGGTGGGACCGATATGTCAACTCGGTGGGACCGATTCCATTAGGGTTAGGGCATAACGTAATCTAGGTGAGACCAATTACACAAACTCGATGGGGCCAATTTTGGTAATAGGCAAAAAGAGAGTTGGTCAGGCAAACTCGGTGGGACCGATTCGCTCATCTCGGTTAGACCGAAATGTTACGAAGGGGAAACAGAGAGTTTGCATTGTAATCTCGGTGGGACCGATCGTTCATCTCGGTTGAACCGAAACGTTACGAAGGGAAACAGAGAGTTTGCAATCCCATCTCGGTGAGACCGAGATCCCTATCGATGAGACCGAAGTGACTAGGGTTTCTGGCAGTAGCTATGTCAAGTGAACTCGGTGGCGCCGGATAGAGGATTTCGGTGGGCCGAGTTTGACTTTTGGTTTGGGACATATGTTGATATGGGAAAGTAGTTGAGGGTTTTTGGAGCATATCACTAAGCATTTTGAGCAAGCAACTCATTAAGCAACACCTCACCCCCTTTTAATGAAGGAAATATGCCCTAGAGGCAATAATAAAGTTATTACTTATTTCCTTATATCATGATAAATGTTTATTATTCATGCTAGAATTGTATTAACCGGAAACATAATACATGTGTGAATACATAGACAAATAGAGTGTCACTAGTATGCCTCTACTTGACTAGCTCGTTGATCAAAGATGGTTGTGTTTCCTAACCATAGACATGAGTTGTCATTTTATTAACGGGATCATATCATTAGGAGAATGATGTGATTGACTTGACCCATTCCGTTAGCTTAGCACTTGATCATTTAGTATGTTGCTATTGCTTTCTTCATGACTTATACATGTTCCTATGACTATGAGATTATGCAACTCCCGTTTATCGGAGGAACACTTTTGTGTGCTACCAAACGTCACAATGTAACTGAGTGATTATAAAGGTTCTCTACAGGTGTCTCCGAAGGTACTTGTTGGGTTGGCGTATTTCGAGATTAGGATTTGTCACTCCGATTATCGGAGAGGTGTCTCTGGGCCTACTCGATAATGCACATCACTTAAGCCTTGCAAGCATTACAACTAATGAGTTAGTTGTGAGATGATATATTACGGAACGAGTAAAGAGACTTGCAGGTAACGAGATTGAACTAGGTATTGAGATACCGACGATCAAATCTCGGGCAAGTAACATACCAATGACAAAGGGAACACGTATGTTGTTATGCGGTCTGACCGATAAATATCTTCGTAGAATATGTGGGAGCCAATATGAGCATCCAGGTTCCGCTATTTTTTATTGACCGGAGACGTGTCTCGGTCATGTCTACATAGTTCTCGAACCCGTAGGGTCCGCACGCTTAAAGTTTCGATGACAGTTATATTATGAGTTTATGAGTTTTGATGTATCGAAGGTTGTTCGGAGTCCCGGATGTGATCACGGACATGACAAGGAGTCTCGAAATGGTCGAGACATGAAGATTGATATATTGGAAGCCTATATTTGGATATCGGAAATGTTTCGGGTGAAATCGGGATTTTACCGGAGTACCAAGGGGTTACCGGAACCCCCCCGGGGGCTTAATGGGCCATAGTGGGCCTTAGTGGAGAAGAGGAGAGGCGGCTAGGCTAGGGCCACACGCCCCTCCCCCTCTAGTCCAAATAGGACAAGGAGAGGGGGGGCGGCGCCCCCCTTTCCTTCCTCTCTCCCTCCTCTTTCCCCCTTCTCCTATTCCAACAAGGAAGGGAGGGAGTCCTACTCCCGGTGGGAGTTGGACTCCTCCTGGCGTGCCTCCTCCCTGGCCAGCCACCTCTCCCTCCCTTGCTCCTTTATATACGGGGGCAAGGGGGCACCCTAGAGACACAACAATTGATTTGACCTTTTAGCCGTGTGCGGTGCCCCCCTCCACCATAGTCCACCTCGATAATACTGTAGCGGTGCTTAGGCGAAGCCCTGCGTCGATAGAACATCATCATCGTCACCATGTCGCCGTGCTGACGAAACTCTCCCTCAACACTCGGCTGGATCAGAGTTTGAGGGACGTCATCGGGATGAACGTGTGCTGAACTCGGAGGTGCCGTGCGTTCGGTACTTGATCGGTCGGATCGTGAAGACGTATGACTACATCAACCGCGTTATGCTAATGCTTCCTCTTTCGGTCTACAAGGGTACGTGGACACACTCTCCCCTCTCGTTGCTATGCATCACCATGATCTTGCGTGTGCGTAGGATTTTTTTTTGAAATTACTACGTTCCCTAATAGTGGTATCCGTGCCAGGTTTTATGCGAAGATGTCATATGCACGAGTATAACACAAGTGAGTTGTGGGCGATATAAGTCATACTGCTTACCAGCATGTCATACTTTGGTTCGGCGGTATTGTTGGATCAAGCGGCCCGGTGTCAGGACCCCGATTCCAAGTCACATCGATCTAGCCGGTAACACCTCATATCACTTTGCGACCTCACGCACGGTATTCCCACAGGTGTCGCCTTACCATGGCCCGGGACCGTTTGCGCCTTTTGGCTCACGTATATGATAGTGTCGCTAGCATCCATATGATAGAGAACCCGGGCCGACATGACTAGTCGTGAACCCAAAGTGGCACTAACTTACGGGGACAGACATACGTGAATCAACATCGAGTATGTCGGTCAACAGCGTGTGAATCCGGGCTGTAGCACTGGGCTAATAGGACTCCGGTGAACCGGGCTGTATCAGGCTAGGCAGGACTCCGGATGTCACCACGTGACATTTCCCTGAAGGGACAGACACAGGAACAAAGTGAATCACATGCCGGCCAGTCAAGTGTTCCGGAGCAGTAGTGCTGGGCTAGCAGGACTCCGGTGAACCGAGCTGTAGCGGACTACTATGGCTCATGGAAGCACAAGACTACATTTCCCCATAAGAGAGGCTACCAAGGACAAACAACTAGGTTGTCGGATCCCACACATACCAAGCATTTCTATCATACACACAATATGCTCAATATGTGCAATACAACATGGCATCACAACATAACTCTACGACTCAGAGTATTTATTCATTAGGCTCCGAGGAGCGAGATATTACAAACATGGGTCTCATGACCCAACAATCATAGCATACAATCAAAGCACATGCGGAAGCTTAACATGTCTGAGTACAGACATCTATAAATGAAAAAGGTTGAGAAGCCTGACTATCACCAGATCCTACCGAGGGCACAAGATCGTAGCAGAGGTATCAAGCTAAACGTCGAAGTCCATGTGGAACTACTAGCGAGACTGAAGTCTCTCTACAAAACATAAATTAAACAAACGTGGGTACAAATGTACCCAGCAAGACTTACATCAGAACTAGCTACACATGCATCGGTATCAACAAAGTGGGGTGGTGGAGTTTAACTGCAGCAAGCCAGCTTTGACTCAGTGGCTAACCTGAACTACGACTGCAAGTAACTCTTTTGAGGTGGCGCACACGAGTGCACAAATTCACCATACCAAAACACCACTATGGATCCGCTCCCGTCTCCCTGTGAGAACGCCATCCATAGCACTCACGCTTATCTTGCGAGTTTTAGAGTATCCACTTTCACTTGTCTATGAACTATGCAAGGGGTCCAAGTTTCCATATCCGAGGAATCCGGCTATTCGAATAGATAATGATAACCCTGTAGGGGTGTACTTCTTCACACACGCTCTCGCCACTTATCGCCCTGTACACGTCATGTACCTCGGCAACCTTCAAGTGGAAACTGGGCGAGGGAGTCGGCCACGACCTGACTAACCAACAAGTCTCTAGTCCAGGTTTATCGCCTAAACGGGTTCCATCCGCAAGGAGATCCAGCCGGGGTGTCGCTCACGGCCCCAAACGATGTGAGCAGGGTTCCCAAGCCCACCATCCGGGTGCCACTTGGTACATCGTGCCACTGTGCCTAGTCTATCCCAAGCCCACCTATACTGGGTGCCACTTAGTAGACTACTAACACTACCTACAAACACCAGAAACTAGTTTCAACTCCTGGACAGAGATCGAGTTGATTAATAAGTCGAGAGAGCTTGGAACGCCCGGAGCCCAATGTGTGGTAGTAACTGTTCATGGATCACAAACACAGAACTCAGTTCCTGAGGACGGCTACAATGAGACAACCCACCATGTACTCCTACATGGCCTCTCACCGCTACCTTTACCAAATCGTGTTCATATACTTAGCTCACACACAGTAGGACATGTTCATCACCATTCCAATTCATCCCCGATGAATTAGACCTGACTCAACTCTAAGCAGTAGCAGGCATGACAAACAAGCATGAATGAGTAGGCACATCAGGGCTCAAACAACTCCTACTCATGCTAGTGGGTTTCATCTATTTACTATGGCAATGACAGGTCATGCAGAGGAAAGGGGTTCAGCTACCGCAGCATGTAACAGTTGAATCGATGTTGTCCTAATGCAGTAAAAGAGAGCAGGAGCGAGAGATTGGGATTGTATCGGAATGAACAAGGGGGTTTTGCTTGCCTGGCACTTCTGAAGATAATATAGTTCTTCATCAGTGTCATCGATCACGTCGTCGGAAACATCGTTGACTGAGAGGGGACGGTTACCGGCAAACAGAGAAGGACACAATCAATGCAATGCAACAATATGATGCATGAATGTGACATGGCAATATGCTGTTGATTGGCCTAATGCAACTAGCAACAAGTTAAATGGAGTTGGTTTGAACACTAGGTTCAAATTCAAACTCCATATGTGCTTTATTAAATGCCATTTATTTGAATTGTCCTAAATAGAGGATATAAGTTGCTCTAACATGCATGAAAATGCCACGAACAGATTCTTTGGATTTTTCTGATCATTTTTCATATATAAATTATTTCATTTGGAGTTATAGATAATTTTCTATGATTTTTAGAAGTTTTGGGCATTTTCTAGAATTTCCTGAAATAAGAATAAATCCAGAAAATCCTTTACTGTGTCAGCATGACGTCTGAGTGATGTCAGCGGTTAACTGGGTCGGCCAGGTCAAATTTGACCTGCGGGACCCATTGGTCAGTGACCCTGTGCTTGTTAGACTCACAGACAGGTGGGACCAGTCAATGGCCATGTCAGCAAAGTCAATGCTGACATGTGGGGCCACTGTGATTAGTTAGAGCTAAACAGGATATATACCGTGGTAAATTAGGCAGCGGGGCCCGGCTGTCAGTGGCAGTGAGGTGGCTGATTAGGTGGGGATTAGAGCTAATGACGGCCCCGTCTGATGCGCCGGCGGTTAGACGACGGCGACGACCCAGAGCGGCGGTGGCTCGCCGGAGTGGCGCTAGGGGTAGCGGCTAGGTGCGCTGAGGGCACCAGGAGGAAGCTCATGCTCCCGCACATCCAGCGGAGGCAGCAGAAGGTCGCGGGGCAGTCCGTAGCGGCAGCGACGGTGAGTTGGGCGGCGGCCAGAGCTCGGGTGTCGACGGAATCGACGACACGGCACACGGGAGGACCAGCGGTTTGCACCTACGGGGTCTACGGAAGCTCACGAACCCAACGGAGGCACGCGCGGGACCAATTGTCACCGGAGCCTTGTCGGCGACAAGCTCGAGCGAAAGTGATATTCGGCCATGGCGGGGCTGCAGTTAGCAGACAGAAACAGAGGGGGCGAGCACGGGAGGAGGCATACTAGCTCACAGGGAGGTGGCGAAGAGGGTCTGCGGGCTCAAGGACGCGTCGAGGAGGGCACACGGTCGCTGGCGATCTCGGCGGACCGAGGAAGAAGAATGCGTCGGGGTCGGTGCTTGGAGGCGTCCGGCGTTGCGTGAGTCGTCGAGGAGGCGTAGACGACGGAGGCGGAGCTCATGGGCACGACAGAGGGGCGAGGGGGTGGCTCTGGTGACGACTACGGCAAACGGTGACGAGGATGGCGCTCGGCCATCGCGGGAGAGGGTGAGAGAGACGAGGGGGAGAGAGGGGAGAGGTGCAGGGGGTGCTGGGCGTCTTCGTGGTGCTCGAATGGGGACGGGGAGGCAGCAGGAGGTGGCCACGGGTGCGCGCGCAGGCGACACACCTCTGCCTACTGGCAGAGGTGGGAGACGACTGGCACAGGCCAGGTGGGCTGGGCCAGCACAGGTGAGGCCCAGGTGGGTTTCTCTCTCTCTCTTTATTCTGTTTCAGTTTTCTATTTTGTTTCTCTGTTTTGAATTAGTAAAAATACTAATTCATTTTGTAAAAGTCCTGAAAATAATTGTGGGCACTTTTGAAAATATTTCCAACAGCCCTCAAATGCTTTCAAGATTATTTGGACACTTAAAATATTTTATAGAATTTAAATGTCGAAATTCAAATACCTATGATTTAATCCAAAAATCCATAAATGAACTAGAAAAGTGTGCATCATTTTTGGCAGAGGTTCTAGACCAATCCAGAAATGATGAACATTTCTAAAGGCATTTTGGGTTCATTGAAAGGATTTAAGTTTGAACCTAGTTGAATTTCATTTGCTGCTAAGGTTTAATAGTCCCCATTTCAAGTTTAAAAGGAATTTAAACATGATGCAAGATGATGATGCAATGACAAGAAAGGCTAATGCTAGGGCTGTGACAACTCACCCCCACTAAAAACAAGAATCTTGCCCTGAGATTCAAGATGTGAGGTGAGAAGACAGAGGGGACACGGAACTGACACGGTCTTCACGATCCATGTTGCACTTCATAAGAACGTTGATTCGATCATCATCTTTGATCATGACATACTTACCCTCAAGAACTTCATCCAACATGGCGACAACAGAGCAAGACAACCTCACAAGAATGGATCATCTATCTTAATGAACACAATATCAACTCACGAAATGAGACGTAGAAACATCCCTTGAGCAAAGACGCAAAACACATATCAGAGATGATGGATGAGAAACATTTGACAAAGGTTCAAATTGGTAGGCGACAATTCCATGTTGGAGTAGGATAGTGCATGGTTTCTAAGTAGCGAGGAGATAATTGCCATGATACCATAACGAGACATCTTAAGGAAGGCGACTCGCAGAAATATTCCCTTAAGTGGAAAAAAGAATTACTTTTGATTCAGAGATCATTGAAACTCTTTATACTAGCCTAAGGCAATTTACGAACAATTGTTTGACGGAGTTCGGGAGAACGACACACTCGGTCTAGAATGGATGATGTGAACTACCTTGTTGAAGACAACGCAAGGGATGATTTTGCTTGCGCGTGCTCTCGAGAACATGAGCATTTCCATATTCATCAAGGTTCTACCAACATCTGTGTCGAGGATCCTGGCATCAAATCTTACTACCATGATGAATAGTGATGGACAATGCGGATACAAAGGAAGATAACACCTTCTCAGACTTCCCCTTAGCGAGGCTAAGGAAACAGATTCTGGATGATCGACCGAGAGACATTTAGCACTTAGCTTCTAATGTTCTCCTTGATGTGCTAGCGTAATCCATTCATAGATATGGTTTGATATCTAGGACATCAAGTAAAAGGTCGGACTTTGGGAGCACAAAAATCCATAAGGAACAACTATTGGAATAATCCTACGAAATCCTTATGGGGAGGTGGTCAACTTTCTCAATCAAGATACTACAATAATAAGTCCTCCGGCCGGGTGTGTTGGCCACGACATCCACTATACCGGGTTACAGAGAGACCAATATTATAGTTCTTGAGAAACGTCCCAACCATCATATCTGCCTGAGATTCATATTTGGTTGGTATCAGGATATTCCAGACTCATCAAGTCTAGAAAGAAAAATGAAAGTTTGCAACACAATTCGACGAGATGACATTGCGAGATTCTCGGGAAATGAACTACGATAGCAAGCTCCAAAACATGAGCTGGTTTTGCTACAAACTTGTGAACACGCTATCCAAGACAAGCATGACCACGTAGTAGTCTTATAATAAAACACTACCGTGTTCAAGTGGGGAACCATCATCGGGGACATCGAAGTCTTGTGCATTACCATGGATTAGCACTTAACTCCTTTTCCTAGAACAAATTAGTCAGTGGCTTGGTGTGCTAGGGAATACATATGGAGTGGAGGTAATTAATCTACCAAACCATATAATACATTCGCACATGCATAACTAACTTGGGATGGTACCAGAGGAAACAAAACAATCTTTCTCGAACTTATGGCGGCAACTTGCTCCAAATGCACATGAATTTGAGGAAGTCACTTCTTCCATCCAAGCATAAGCTTCATGAACGGAACACGAAGGCATTGCTTACAAAGTTTCCAATACTAGGTTGATGTTCAACATGAATCTTGGGGGAGACAAAATGCTGCTGATGGGTTCAACAGCAACTCATCGGAATTTCCATATCACTGGACTTCCACCATCATGTGAACACAGTGATAGCATTGGTCAGACCCAAAGGATGTAATGGTGTATGCTTGAGGAACCAACCACGAGTAAGACAACATTACGAACATCGTTGGTTCTGATTTGATTTGACGATAGCCCATACTCAATTCAAAGTTGATAAGACAATAGGTCCAGTAACTGATTATAGGGACCAATCGATGAAGAGATCATCTTTCTTCAACACACACACACAAAAAGATATCCCTTATCATGAACTAAGTCAGACAAGCTTCCATCTTCCAACTCTCCAAGTTGTTGTTTAGCTTAACCAACTAGCTCGGGGGTATCCAACACAGATTCTTGGAGAACGGATGGTTTAGAGAAAAACCAACATGATTATGAAACTGAACATAGCGATCAGGGAACAACCTGGTAATACTTCCGAGAAGATATTCAGAAAATCACCAACCACCGATATGTTACTTAGCTCGAGCACAATCTTGCTTTTCAGGGCAAGACGATATGATCAAGGGAGCGAGGGATTGACACAATCCTAACTCATTGATCGAAGAGTGCACCAGGAAATATGGACTAGGTAGCACGATCAATCTTAGGATGATGATTTGATAACCAGCATGCTAAGAATGAGAGTATTGTCCATTTACTACCAAGCAACGAGGTTGCTAGGAGTATTGATTTCACACATCACAGTTCACTTGTCGGCATTTCGGTTACAACAACACGGGACCGAAGAATGAATAATGATGGAGATAAGTATCACTGTGTCAAGAATTCATAAGAGGTGGTGCAATTTTCATGATATTCTTGACATAACTATGGTAACACTCCAAGGTAGAACAGAGCAAAAACTGGGTTGGCATTTTGATCTGTGGAATACAACTACTTTGACCCAATCCTAGAAATGGATGAGGTACTGGAGTTTTTTTCTCCTAGTCATTCCAGAATAGAATGGCTTGATAGACCACAAGAATAAGAGGTATCGATGAGCATGAATGCAAGACATTCTCTTAACTATCAAGTGATAAACGAAGATCATGATACCACTAAAAAGAGGGACAACTCAGAGGAACATATATCTTTCTGAGTTGTAGATGCATAGATTAGCATGTCGAACGAGTTCAACATAATTCTTCCGGATAACCCATGTAGAAAGGTAGAACTGGCAGAATCACAATTATGAATGGAGAACTCCTCAAGAGTACTCTGATTGTGATCTTTTGATCCAACAAACTTCTGCCATAAGTGGTTCATAGTATATGGAAGAAGGAAATACCACAGACCTCGAGGACTAATGCAAAGGTTAATAATAACCTAAAGGAACGAGCAAACACTATCAACATGAAGTAAGTAGGTTGAATCTCAGGTTCAAAACCCAGAAATAGAAGGCCTACTAACTAAATGGCATCACGAGATGCTTTCGGGGATGGTGGCCAGAATCCTCACACCGGGAACACAAAACATTGCTAGATTACTAGGTGACTCTCTAAGACACCTAGGGTCATAATAATAGTTCCAACATATATGTCGAGGCAACAGAGTACCTCAGCTCACTGGCTAGTGTGCTTATTCTGACCAAAAGGACATCGGGAATGGAGGAAGGATTAGCAAATGCATTAGATTATTTAGAAACCTGGAATGACTCGGACATCATAACGACTGTAAATGCTCGAAAAGATTTGAGACATCCTGCAAAATGGTGGCATAACCACTCAACATCACAATATCTAGGTTCTGAGGCCAGCTATGAACATAAGGAAGTAGTAGGAACTGAACTGAGGCTTGAACTCAACAATCCTAGGCAACTACGGTTTTAGTAACACGTCATCCTGAGAGATAGAAGAGAAGCCTAGTTCTTAATCCCCGTAGAAAGGAAGAGGATGACTCGGATCAGAGGGCATGAGGTATAAGGAGTAGAAAGAGCCTTACGTTCCCATCCACAATCAATTCCCTTATATAACTAAAGCATATCAAGACACGACTTCGACCAGTTTGGCTTGGTAATCCTACAGGCAGTCAGGCTCTGATACCAAAGCTGTCAGGACCCCGATTCCAAGTCACATCAATCTAGCTGGTAACACCTCATATCACTTTGCGACCTCACGCACGGTATTCCCACAGGTGTCGCCTTACCATGGCCCGAGACCGTTTGTGCCTTTTCGCTCATGTATATGATAGTGTCGCTAGCATCCATATGACAGAGAACCCGAGCCGAGATGACTAGTCGTGAACCCAAAGTGGCACTAACTTACGGGGATAGGCATACGTGAATCAACATCCAGCATGTCGGTCAACAGCGTGTGAATCCGGGTTGTAGCACTGGGCTAACAAGACTCCGGTGAACCAGGCTATAACAGGCTAGGCAGGACTCCGGATGTCACCGCGTGACATTTCCCTGAAGGGACACACACAGGAACGAAGTGAATCACATGCCGGCCAGTCAAGTGTTCCGAAGCAGTAGTGCTGGGCTAGCAGGACTTCGGTGAACCGGGCTATAGCGGACTACTATGGCTCATGGAAGCACAAGGCTACATTTCCCCATAAGAGAGGCTACCAAGGACAAACAACTAGGATTTCGGATCCCACACATACCAAGCATTTCAACATACACACAATATGCTCAATATGTGCAATACAACATGGCATCACAACATAACTCTACGACTCAGAGTATTTATTCATTAGGCTCCGAGGAGCGAGATATTACAAACATGGGTCTCATGACCCAACAATCATAGCGTACAATCAAAGCACATGCGGAAGCTTAACATGTCTGAATACAGACATCTATAAATAAAAAGGCTGAGAAGCCTGACTATCTACCAGATCCTGCCAAGGGCACAAGATCGTAGCTGAGGTATCAAGCTAAATGTCGAAGTCCACGTGGAACTACTAGCGAGACTGAAGTCTCTCTGCAAAACATAAATTAAACAAAAGTGAGTACAAATGTACCCAGCAAGACTTACATCAGAACTAGCTACACATGCATCGGTATCAACAGAGGGGGCTGGTGGAGTTTAACTGCAGCAAGCCAGCTTTGACTCAGTGGCTAATCTGAACTACGACTGCAAGTAACTCTTTTGAGGTGGCGCACACGAGTCCACAAATTCACCATACCAATACACCACTATGGATCTGCTCCCGTCTCCCTGCGAGAACGCCATCCATAGCACTCACGCTTATCTTGCGAGTTTTAGAGTATCCACTTTCACTTGTCTATGAACTATGAAAGGGGTCCAAGTTTCCATATCCGAGGAATCTGGCTATACGAATAGATAATGATAACCCTGTAGGGGTGTACTTCTTCACACACGCTCTCGCCACTTATCGCCCTGTACAAGTCATGTACCTCGGCAACCTTCAAGCGGAAACCGGGCGAGGGAGTTAGCCACGACCTGACTAACCAACAAGTCTCTAGTCCAGGTTTATCGCCTATTCGGGTTCCGTCCGCAAGGAGATCCGGCCGGGGTGTCGCTCACGGCCCCAAACGATGTGAGCAGG
This sequence comes from Triticum dicoccoides, assembly GCF_002162155.2. Taxonomy (NCBI): domain Eukaryota; kingdom Viridiplantae; phylum Streptophyta; class Magnoliopsida; order Poales; family Poaceae; genus Triticum; species Triticum dicoccoides. The sequence goes on along the minus strand of NC_041392.1, from coordinate 428,669,636 downwards.
GTTCCCAAGCCCACCATCCGGGTGCCACTTGGTACACCGTGCCACTATGCCTAGTCTGTCCCAAGCCCACCTGTACCGGGTGCCACTTGGTAGACTACTAACACTACCTACAAACACCAGAAACTAGTTGCAACTCCTGGACAGAGATCGAGTTGATTAATAAGTCGAGAGAGCTTGGAGCGCCCGGAGCCTAATGTGTGGTAGTAACTGTTCATGGATCACAAACACAGAAGTCAGTTCCTGAGGACGGCTACAATGAGACAACCCACCATGTACTCCTACATGGCCTCTCACCGCTACCTTTACCAAATCGTGTTCATATACTTAGCTCACACACAGTAGGACATGTTCATCACCATTCCAATTCATCCCCGATGAATCAGACCTGACTCAACTCTAAGCAGTAGCAGGCATGACAAACAAGCATGAATGAGTAGGCACATCAGGGCTCAAACAACTCCTACTCATGCTAGTGGGTTTCATCTATTTACTGTGGCAATGACAGGTCATGCAGAGGAAAGGGGTTCAGCTACCTCAGCATGTAACAGTTGAATCACTGTTGTCCTAATGCGGTAAAAGAGAGCAGGAGCGAGAGATCGGGATTGTATCAGAATAAACAAGGGGGTTTTTCTTGCCTGGCACTTCTGAAGATAATATAGTTCTTCATCGGTGTCATCGATCACGTCGTCAGAAACATCGTCGACTGAGAGGGGACGGTTACCGGCAAACAGAGAAGGACACAATCAATGCAATGCAACAATATGATGCATGAATGTGACATGGCAATATGCTGTTGATTGGCCTAATGCAACTAGCAACAAGTTAAATGGAGTTGGTTTGAACACTAGGTTCAAATTCAAACTCCATATGTGCTTTATTAAATGCCATTTATTTGAATTGTCCTAAACAGAGGATATAAGTTGCTCTAACATGCATGAAAATGCCATAAACAGATTCTTTGGATTTTTTCTGATCATTTTTCATATATAAATTATTTCATTTGGAGTTATAGATAATTTTCTATGATTTTTAGAAGTTTTGGGCATTTTCTAGAATTTCCTGAAATAAGAATAATTCCAGAAAATCCTTTACTGTGTCAGCATGACGTCTGAGTGATGTCAGCGGTCAACTGGGTCGGCCAGGTCAAACCTGACCTGCGGGACCCATTTGTTAGTGACCTTGTGCTTGTTAGACTCACAGACAGGTGGGACCAGTCAATGTCCACGTTAGCAAAGTCAATGATGACGCGTGGGGCCACTGTGATTAGTTAGAGCTAAACAGGATATATATCGTGGTTAATTAGGTAGCGGGGCCCAGCTGTTAGTGGGAGTGAGGTGGCTGATTAGGTGGGGATTAGAGCTAATGATGGCCCCGTCTGATGCGCCGGCGGTTAGACGACGGCGACGACCCAGAGCGGCGGCGGCTCACCAGAGTGGCGCTAGGGGCAGCGGCTGGGTGCGCTGAGGGCACCAGGAGGCAGCTCGTGCTCCCGCGCATCCAGCGGAGGCGGCAAAAGGTCGCGGGGCGGTCCGTAGCGGCGGCGGCAGTGAGTTGAGCGGCGGCCGGAGCTCGGGTGTCGACGGAATCGACGACACGGCACACGGGAGGACCAGCGGTTTGCACCTACGGGGTCTACGGAAGCTCACGAACCCAACAGAGGCACGCGCGGGACCAATTGTCACCGGAGCCTTGTCGGGGCTGCGGCTGGCGGACAAAAACAGAGGGGGCGAGCACGGAAGGAGGCATACTAGCTCACAGGGAGGCGGCGAAGAGGGTCTGTGGGCTCGAGGACGCGTCGAGGAGGGCACACAGTCGCTGGCGATCTCGGCAGACCGAGGAAGAAGAAGGCGTCGGGGTCGGTGCTTCGAGGCATCCAGCGTCGCGTGAGTCGACGAGGAGGCGTAGACGACGAAGGCGGAGCTCATGGGCACGACAGAGGGGCGAGGGGGTGGCTCTGGTGACGACTACGGCGAATGGCGGCGAGGATGGCGCTTGGCCATCGCGGGAGAGAGTGAGGGAGACGAGGGGGAGAGAGAGGAGAGGTGCAGGGGGTGTTGGGTGTCGTCTTGGCGCTCAAATGGGGACGGGGAGGCAACAGGAGGTGGTTGCGGGTGCGCGCACAGGCGACACACCTCTGCCAACTGTCAGAGGCGGGAGACGACTGGCACAGTCCAGGTGGGCTGGGCCAGCACAGGTGAGGCCCAGGTGGGTTTCTCTCTCTCTCTTTATTCTGTTTCAGTTTCCTATTTTATTTCTCTATTTTGAATTAGTAAAAATACTAATTCATTTTGTAAAAATCCTGAAAATAATTGTGGGCACTTTTGAAAATATTTCCAAGACCCCTCAAATGCTTTCAAGATTATTTGGACGCTTAAAATATTTTATAGAATTTAAATGTCCAAATTCAAATACTTATGATTTAATCCAAAAATCCATAAATGAACTAGAAAAGGGTGCATCATTTTTGGCAGAGGTTCTAGACCAATCCAGAAATGATGAACATTTCTAAAGGCATTTTGGGTTCATTGAAAGGATTTAAGTTTGAACCTAGTTGAATTTCATTTGCTGCTAAGGTTTAACAGTCCCCATTTCAAGTTTAAAAGGAATTTAAACATGATGCAAGATGATGATGCAATGACAAGCAAGGATAATGCTAGGGCTGTGACACCCGAACCGACATTACGCGTACGCTTACGCGAGACTGGTTCTACCGACGTGCTTTGCACACAGGTGGCTAGCGGGTGTCAGTTTCTCCAACTTTAGTTGAACCGAGTGTGGCTACATCCGGTCCTTGCGAAGGTTAAAACATCACCAACTTGACAAACTATTGTTGTGGTTTTGATGCGTAGGTAAGAACGGTTCTTGCTCAGCCCGTAGCAGCCACGTAAAACTTGCAACAACAAAGTAGAGGACGTCTAACTTATTTTTGTAGGGCATGTTGTGATGTGATATGGTCAAAGCATGATGCTAAATTTTATTGTATGAGATGATCATGTTTTTGTAACCGAGTTATCGGCAACTGTCAGGAGCCATATGGTTGTCGCTTTATTGTATGCAATGCAATCGCCCTGTAATGCTTTACTTTATCACTAAACGGTAGCGATAGTCGTAGAAGAATAAGATTGGCGAGGCGACAACGATGCTACCATGGAGATCAAGGTGCCGCGCCGGTGACGATGGTGATCATGACGGTGCTTCGGACATGGATATCACAAGCACAAGATGATGATGCCCATATCATATCACTTATATTGATTGCATGTGATGTTTATCTTTTATGCATCTTATCTTGCTTTGATTGATGGTAGCATTATAAGATGATCTCTCACTAAATTTCAAGATAAAAGTGTTCTCCCTGAGTATGCACCGTTGCCAAAGTTCGTCGTGCCCAGACACCACGTGATGATCGCGTGTGATAAGCTCTACGTCCATCTACAACGCGTGCAAGCCAGTTTTGCACACGCAAAATACTCAGGTTAAACTTGACGAGCCTAGCATATGCAGATATGGCCTCAGAACACTAAGACCGAAAGGTCAAGCGTGAATCATATAGTAGATATGATCAACATAGTGATGTTCACCATTGAAAGCTACTCCATTTCACGTGATGATCGGTTATGGTTTAATTGATATGGATCACGCAATCACTTAGAGGATTAGAGAGATGTCTATCTAAGTGGGAGTTATTAAGTAATATGATTAATTGAACTTAAATTTATCGTGAACTTAGTCCTCGTAGTATTAGCATATCCATGTTGTAGATCAATAGCTCGCGTTTAGCTCCCCTGTTTTATTTTTGATATGTTCCTAGAGAAAACTAAGTTGAAAGATGTTAGTAGCAATGATGCGGATTGGATCCATGATCTGAGGTTTATCCTCATTGCTGCGTAGAAGAATTATGCCCTTGATGCACCGCTAGGTGACAAACCTATTGCAGGAGCAAATGCAGATGTTATGAACATTTGGCTATCTCAATATGATGACTACTTGATAGTTTAGTGCACCATGCTTAAACGGCTTAGAATCGGGACTTCAAAGACGTTTTGAATGTCATGGACCATATGAGATGTTCCAGGAGTTGAAGTTAATATTTCAAGCAAATACCCGAGTTGAGAGATATGAAGTCTCCAACAAGTTCTATAGCTAAAAGATGGAGGAGAATATCTCAAGGAGTGAGCATGTGCTCAGATTGTCTGGGTACTACAATCACTTGAATCAAGTGGGAGTTAATCTTCCAGATAAAATAGTGATTGACAGAATTCTCTAGTCACAATCACCAAGTTAGTAGAACTTCGTGATGAACTATAGTATGCAAGGGATGACGAAAACGATTCCCGAGCTTTTCATTATGATGAAATCGATGAAGGTAGAAATCAGGAAAGAGCATCAAGTGTTGATGATTAACAAGACCACTAGTTCCAAGAAAAGGGCAAAGGGAAAGAAAGGGAACTTTAAGAAGAACAGCAAGCAAGTTGCTGCTCAAGTGAAGAAGCCGAAGTCTGAACCTAAGCATGAGACTAAGTGCTTCTACTGCAAAGGGACTGGTCACTGGAAGCGGAACTACCCCAAGTATTTGGCGGATAAGAAGGATGGCAAAGTGAACAAATGCTATATTTGATATACAGGTTATTGATGTGTACTTTACTAGTGTTTATAGAAACCCCTCGGTATTTGATACTGGTTCAGTTGCTAAGAGTAGTAACTCGAAACGGGAGTTGCAGAATGAATAGAGACTAGTTAAGGGTGAAGTGACGATGTGTGTTGGAAGTGGTTCCAAGATTGATATGATCATCATCGTACACTACCTACACTTTCGGGATTAGTGTTGAACCTAAATAAGTGTTATTTGGTGTTTGCATTGAGCATGAATATGATTTCATCATGTTTATTGCAATATGGTTATTCATTTAAGTTAGAGAATAATTGTTATTCTGTTTACATGAATAAAACCTTCTATGGTTATGCACCCAATGAAAATGGTTTGTTGAATCTCGATCGTAGTGATACACATATTCATAATATTGAAGCCAAAATATGCAAAGTTAATAATGACAGTGCAACTTATTTGTTGCACTGCTGTTTAGGTCATATTGGTGTAAAGCGCATGAAGAAAATCCATGCTGATGGGCTTTTTGGAATCAGTTGATTATGAATCAGTTGATGCTTGCAAACCATGCCTCATGGGCAAAGACGACTAAGACTCCGTCCTCTAGAACAACGGAGCGAGCAATTGACTTATTGGATATAATACATACTGATGTATGAGGTCCGATGAGTGTTGAGCTCGCGGCAGGTATCGTTATTTTTCTGACCTTCACAGATGATTTGAGCATATATGGGTATATCTACTTGAAGAAACGTAAGTCTGAAACATTTGAAAACTTCAAAGAATTTCAGAGTGAAGTGGAAAATCATCGTAACAAGGAACTAAAATTTCTATGATCTGATCGCAGAGGCGAATATTTGAGTTATGAGTTTGACCTTCAATTAAAACAATGTGGAATAGTTTCACAAAACTCATGCTACCTGGAACACCACAGCGTAATGGTGTGTCCGAACGTTGTAACCGTACTTTATTAGATATGGTGCGATCTATGATGTCTCTTACCGATTTACCACTATCATTTTGGGGTTATGCATTAGAGACAGGTACATTCACGTTAAATAGGGCACCATCTAAATCCGTTGAGACGACACCATATGAACTATGGTTTGGCAAGAAACCTAAGCTGTCGTTTCTTCAAGTTTGAGGTTGCAATGATTATGTTAAAAAGTTTCAACCTGATAAGCTCAAACCCAAATCAGAGAAGTGCGTCTTCATAGGATACCCAAAAGAAAATGTTGGGTACACCTTCTATCATAGATCCGAAGGCAAGTTATTCATAGCTGAGAATGGATCCTTTCTAGAGAAGGAGTTTCTCTTGAAAGAAGTGAGTGGGAGGAAAGTAGAACTTGATGAGGTAACTGTACCTGCTCCCTTATTGGAAAGTAGTTCATCACAGAAATCTGTTCCTATGACTACTACACCAATTAGTGAGGAAGCTAATGATGATGATCATGTAACTTCAGATCAAGTTACTACCGAACCTCGTAGGTAAACTAGAGTGAGATCCGCACCAGAGTGGTACGGTAATCCTGTTCTGGAGGTCATGTTACTTGACCATGATGAACCTACGAACTATGAGGAAGCGATGATGAGCCTAGATTCCGCAAAATGGCTTGAGGCCATGAAATCTAAGATGGGATCCATGTATGAGAACAAAGTGTGGACTTTGGTTAACTTGCCCGATGATCAGCAAGCCATTGAGAATAAATGGATCTTCAAGAAAAATATTGACGCTGACGGTAATATTACTGTCTATAAAGCTCGACTGGTTGCGAAAGGTTTTCAACAAGTTCAAGGGATTGACTACGATGAGACCTTCTCACCCGTAGCGATGCTTAAGTCTGTCCGAATCATGTTAGCAATTGCCGCATTTTATGATTATGAAATTTGGCAAATGGATGTAAAAACTGCATTCCTGACTAGATTTCTGGAAGAAGAGTTGTATATGATGCAACCGGAAGGTTTTGTTGATCCAAAGGGAGCTAACAAAGTGTGCAAGCTCCAGCGATCCATTTATGGACTGGTGTAAGCCTCTCGGAGTTGGAATATATGCTTTGATAAGTTGATCAAAGCATATAGTTTTATATAGACTTGCGGTGAAGCCTGTATTTACAAGAAAGTGAGTGGGAGCACTACATCATTTTTGATAAGTATATGTGAATCACATATTGTTGATCGGAGATAATGTAGAATTATTCTGCAAAGCATAAAGGAGTGTATGAAAGGAGTTTTTCAAAGAAAGACCTCGGTGAAGTTGCTTACATATTGAGCATCAAGATCTATAGAGATTGATCAAGATGCTTGATAAGTTTTTCAATGAGTACATACCTTGACAAGATTTTGAAGTAGTTCAAAATGGAACAGTCAAAGAAAGAGTTCTTTCCTGTGTTACAAGGGGTGAAATTGAGTAAGACTCAAAGCCCGACCACGGCAGAAGATAGAAAGAGAATGAAAGTCATTCCCTATGCCTTGGCCAAAGGTTCTATAAAATATGCCATGCTGTGTACCAGATCTATTGTATACCCTACACTGTTTTTTGGCAAGGGGGTACAATAGTGATCTAGGAGTAGATCACTGGACAGCGGTCAAAATTATCCTTAGTGGAATAAGGATATGTTTCTCGATTATGCAGGTGACAAAAAGGTTTGTCGTAAAGGGTTACATCGATGCAAATTTTGACACTGATCCAGATGACTCTAAATCTCAATCTGGATACATATTCAAAGTGGGAGCAATTAGATAGAGTAGCTCCGTGCAGAGCATTGTTGACATAGAAATTTGCAAAATACTTACGGATCTGAATGTGGCAGACAGTTGACTAAACTTCTCTCATAAGCAAAACATGATCACATCTTAATACTCTTTGGGCGTTAATCACATAGCGATATCAACTAGATTATTGACTCTAGTAAACCCTTTGGGTGTTGGTCACATGTCGATGTGAACTATGGGTGTTAATCACATGGTGATGTGAACTATTGGTATTAAATCACATGGCGATGTGAACTAGATTATTGACTCTAGTGCAACTGGGAGACTGAAGGAAATATGCCCTAGAGGTAATAATAAAGTTATTATTTATTTCCTTATATCATGATAAATGTTTATTATTCATGCTAGAATTGTATTAACCAGAAACATAATACATGTGTGAATACCTAGACAAACATAGTGTCACTAGTATGCCTCTACTTGACTAGCTCGTTGATCAAAGATGGTTATGTTTCCTAACCATAGACATGAATTGTCATTTGATTAATGGGATCACATCATTAGGAGAATGATGTGATTGACTTGACCCATTCCGTTAGCTTAGCACTCGATCGTTTAGTATGTTGCTATTGCTTTCTTCATGACTTATACATGTTCCTATGACTATGAGATTATGCAACTCCCATTTACCGGAGGAACACTTTGTGTTCTACCAAACATCACAACGTAACTGGCTGATTATAAAGGTGCTCAACAGGTGTCTCCGGAGGTACTTTTTGGGTTGGTGTATTTCGAGATTAGGATTTGTCACTGTGATTGTCGGAGAGGTGTCTCCGGGCCCACTCGGTAATGCACATCACTTAAGCCTTGCAAGCATTACAACTAATGAGTTAGTTGCGGGATGAAGTATTACGGAACGAGTAAAGAGACTTGCCGGTAACGAGATTGAACTAGGTATTGAGATACCGACGATCGAATCTCGGGCAAGTAACATACAGATGACAAAGGGAACAACATATGTTGTTATGCGGTCTGACCGTTAAAGATCTTCATAGAATATGTGGGAGCCAATATGAGCATCCAGGTTCCACTATTGGTTATTGACCGGAGACGTGTGTCGGTCATGTCTACATAGTTCTCGAACTCGTAGGGTCCGCATGCTTAAAGTTTCGATGACGGTTATATTATGAGTTTATGAGTTTTGATGTACCGAACGTTGTTCGGAGTCCTGGATGTGATCATGGACATGACGAGGAGTCTCTAAATGGTCGAGAAATGAAGATTGATATATTGGAAGCCTATATTTGGATATCGGAAATGTTCTGGGTGAAATCGGGATTTTACCGGAGTACCAAGGGGTTACCGGACCCCCCCCCCCCGGGGGGGGCTTAATGGGCCATAGTGGGCCTTAGTGGAGAAGAGGAGAGGCGGCTAGGGCAGGGCCGGGCGCCCCTCCCCCTCTAGTCCGAATAGGACAAGGAGAGGGGGGCGGCGCCCCCCCTTTATTTCCCCTCTCCCTCCTCTTCCCCCCTTTCTCCTAATCCAACAAGGGAGGGAGTCCTACTCCCGGTGGGAGTAGGACTCCTCCTGGCGTGCCTCCTCCCTGGCCGGCCACCTCTCCCTCCCTTGCTCCTTTATATACGGGGGCAAGGGGGCACCCTAGAGACACAACAATTGATTTGATCTTTTAGCCGTGTGCCGTGCCCCCCCTCCACCATAGTCCACCTCGATAATACTGTAGCGGTGCTTAGGTGAAGCCTTGCGTCGGGAGAACATCATCATTGTCACCACGACGTCATGCTGACGAAACTCTCCCTCAACACTCGGCTGGATCGGAGTTCAAGGGACGTCATCGGGCTGAACATGTGCTAAACTCGGAGGTGTCATGCGTTCGGTACTTGATCGGTAGGATCATGAAGACGTACGACTACATCAACCGCGTTGTGCTAACGCTTCCGCTTTCGGTCTACAAGGGTACGTGGACACACTCTCCCCTCTTGTTGATATGCATCACCATGATCTTGCGTGTGCGTAGGAATTTTTTTGAAATTACTATGTTCCCCAACATTTAATAGTATTGGCTTTTCCTATGGACTCAATGTGATATTGGATCACTAAAAGTAAAATGTAGAGTCTTGTGCTTTGAGCTTGAGGCAATCTTTTGTCCTTAGCATTTTTTATGGGTCCACTTTCTAATCCATGCTATGCCAATCATTGAGCTTTTCCTGAAATATTTATCTTCAAGTAGCATTAGCTCAATGAGCTATATGTTGTTAGGAATTACCAAACCACCAAAGGATAGTTGCACTTTCAAGAACAGACGTAGGCTTAGAGAAACTGTTGTCAACGCTGAAGAATATTTGAAGATGCGAGCTAAAAAGTTGAAGGTGGAGAATGAGCTCAGATTTTTTAAATCAGACTTGGCTAAGATGGTGTTGGCGAAGGAGCAGCCACTTTCCCAATTGTCCCATGCAAAACAGGTTCTTCCTAACTTAAAGCAGAGGTGGATAAGACAAGCCTGGATGATCTCGATTGGGGAAATGAATATATCGTTCTTATGAAGTTGAACTAACTATATGTTGTACGTGATGTTTTCATGTAGCTACCGTACTGTGATGCTATAATATATTTATGTGCCTGATATGAAATTGGCAAATAGCTGTTCGATACGAAATGTGAATTTACGTAATACTAGAATTATTAATTGTAAACTAATAAATCTGCTAAATGTGTAATGGACCTTTGCAAACGGTTCTAGTAGTAAAAGCGTTTGCGATGGATAGCCCAATGCCATAAAGTTTTCTTCATCAAATCGTGTGTGATATAGTTGATAAAAGCAAACAGTTAACCAAGGTAGACCGTGTGTGATAGTTACACCTTTCACACACGAGCCTACAAATAAAACTGTGGGGGATGTATGTACGAACAAAAACATTTATCCTGGATTGACTGTGTGGGATGTACATAAGAACGGAAGCGTATTGCTTGGATTGACTCTGTGTGATATACATATGAACGGAAATGTTTTTTTAGGATTCACCGTGTGGGATGTACATACCTATGGAAATGATTTTCTTGGATTATCGTGTGGGATGTACATACCTACGGAAATGATTGGGTTTCAATGCCTCGCCCGATCGCACACGGCCCAGCCTGTGTCCCAGGAGGGCCTATCCCCGACGATTTTTGGGTCGTGTGGGAAGGACCCCCCTATCGCCCACACTCAATTGGCAACGGTTCCAAATGTCGTCTCGGAAAGGGGTTAAAAACCCTTTGTTTAGGACCGACGCGCACCAGTGTTTGTTCCCTATTTTTGCACTGGTGGCGAACTTTGATGCCCAGTGGATGTAATATGTGTAATAGCTATAATAGGCTAGCGTTAGTTGCTTGGTTATTTATTTCCTTATTGTCGTGTTTAGTTGTTTGCTTGTAGTCACAGCAGTTCTTTTTCTGTGTTTTTCTAGTGGCCACAATAACCTATTTTGGTAACTAGGCCACAACAATCATCATGGCAACACACGGACTGTTGTAAGAATGGGCCTCCCGCGGGCCATAGGATCCATGGGCCTTCTACGGGCCATAGGATCCATGGGCCTTCTACGGGCCGTATGATCCATGGGCCTTCTACGGGCCGTATGATCCATGGGCCTCCTACGGGGCGTATAATCATTTCACCAAACATGGGTCGTACTATTCATGGACCATAACGGGCCGTTAATAGGCCATATTTGATAATGCTATGAAAACAGCCCAACGGGTTAACGAGCCACAAACAGGCCGAATGTAACCACGGGTTGAATTTGGCCCACAAATGGAACAGGCCAGTAATGGACCGTAACTAACCGAGTTCTAGAAATGAGCCCAAGAATAAATGGGCCCTTAGAAGGCCGAAAGGTAACACGGGATGGAAACAGCCGACGGAATAATGGGCCATTAATGGGTATAAAGCGATACACTATTCTTTATGGGCACATTTCATCTCGGGCCTTTAATGGGCCCAGAGTTACAAAGGGCCTCATATGGGCGGAAAGACATCATGGGCCATACCTGGGCCGGAAGTTACAATGGGCTGGAATCATATTGGACGGCCCAGATGAAGCTACCGAGCTTAATTCCAATAGGCCGTAACGGGCCAGGAGTTAGCGGGCTATAAATGGGCTATATACGAACAGGCCATAACACGCTTTCCGTGGGCCGGCCCATTACCTTTTGACCAAGTCAAATGGGCTGGCCTTTTCATTGAAATGGGCCTCTGTTGGGCCGTGCCATGTGTCGACGTATCATAGGCGCCTCCTGTCCAATGAGTGGATAACATCTGTCCCAACATTGAGCCAACACGTGTCTCCTCTAGCCAATGAGAATTTTACACGTGGAAAATCCCCATTGGTCTGGGCTGTTAATGGGTTATCGGATCCAAAACAAAACCTAATAGCTTAAAGGCTGTCGGTGTTCTGGGAACGGGGTCCCCAGACTTGCCTGCTTGCGGCCTGCGGCATGGCCAAGCCAGCAGGTCGTACGGCCCATCTTCATTAACAAGGCATGCAAGACCCTCGCAAGGGGCCAAGCCTCGCGAGGCGGACGACACAAGACCTCCTCTGGAGTGGCCTAGTCGGGCAGGCTCATGAGGGGCGGAGATAACAAGGCGAGGCAAACCTCACAAGGCTCTCTTAACGTGAGCCATGACGATCGACACCAGGCGGGCGCCAGCGCGCGTAGCGTCCTTGTTTCCTCTTTGGTGCCAAGGAGGCCAGCGCAGGCGAGGAGTACGGAGGCATCAGGAAAAGGTTGCCATATCGGTGCAACAAGACCAAGACCAGAAGGACGGCAAGACGGAGGTCATTGTGGAGCCCAAGACGGCGTCACCACCAGATCCTTTCGCAGGAGGAGACCATCTTTGTCAGGATAGCTTGTACTAGTTGTCCCCCTTCAAAATTGCCCACCGTTGTTGGCTCCCTTCCCGCTCAATATTTGGGAAGAGGACCAGGGCCTCTATAAATAGGACTAGCAACCACCATAGGCGACGAGGGATCATCAAGATCATCCCCACAAACACAAGTTAGCCAAGCACGAGAACACCTCACCCTCAGGAGGTTGTTCTTCCCATTGTATTGTTCATCATCAGCCCAAGGCAATCCACCACCACCACACTAGAGTAGGGTATTACACCACAACGGTGGCCCGAACCAGTATAAATCTTGTGCCTTTCTGTGTTGCGAGTTCGTCGAGTTCGTCCGCGAGATCTTAGCGAGCTAGGGTGTAGATCGGTGCGAGGAAAAGACTTCGCGCGCACCCCAGTGTTTGAACCTTAAGGGTTTACCGGAACCCCACATCCGACATTTGGCGCGCCAGGTACGGGTGCGACGTAGCTTCCCTTCCATCAGTTCGCCGCTCCGTCGTTCCATCTTCTCCATGGCAGACGCTCGCCGTGCTTGAGCTAAGCGTCGGGCTTCCCTCGCCGCCCGCGTTGCTCAGACGGTCCCCATCGGCGGTCCACCTCGTCGTTCTCCGTCTCCCGCCGCCAACGCTGCCACCGCCCCCGGTGGGGAGCGAGCAGCAAGCGTCTTTGCTGCATCCTTCGGTATGGCAGGACGACCGCACCGCCACTCCATCACTGACCTCGGCCGGTTCTTCGTCCCATGCACGCCACACTCCCATGGAGGCGCGGGCCACACTCCTCGCCGCAAATGAACTCCTGCGCTACCGCCCAGTCGATGACCTCTACAAGGAGTGGCTCGACCGTGTTGCCGAGCTTGTCCGAGCCGCAGGGGGCTCCCCGGCGCTATCCGTCTCTCTGCCTCACCCTCACTCAGTCATGGGCGACGAGGCCTGGGGCGCGCCTCCACCACCCCAGCCCAAAGACGGCGCCTTGGCACCAAGGCGCACGGCCCCGCGGGGTGATCCGCCATGCCCGGTGCCTACCCGCGAAGAGAGAAGCTGCTAAGAAATCCCTCGGTCGCGAGGAGCTGCACCTGCACTTCCCACGCCGCCCTGTTAAGACCGTGCGCCGCTAGTGGCGGCGCCGCGCGGACCTCGTCAAGACCAAACTCCACCTCCGAAGCGGGCCCCAATAACTACGGCCAGCTGCCGCGCCTTCACCCCCGAGCTGTGCAGCATCGCTTGGCCAGGCAAGTTCAAGCCGGATCTACCTCCTCACTACGACAGCACCATCGACCCCACGGAGTTCTTGCAGCTCTACGAGCTGAGCATCGAAGAAGCCAACGGCGAGGAGAAAGTCATGGCAAACTGGTTTCCCATGGCTCTCAAGGAAGGGGCCCGCTCCTGGCTCCTGAACCTCCAGCACGGCTCGATCTCCTCCTGGGATGAGATGCGCGACCGCTTCGCCGCCAACTTCCAGGGCACTCGCGACCACCCGCCGGCCGCGGGCAACCTGCGCTGCATCAAGCAACAGCTAGGGGAGACCCTCTAGAAGTACATTCAACGCTTCAACAACACCCACCTCAAGATCCCCAAGGTCACGGATGAGGCCATCATCTCCGCGTTCTTCGATGGCGTCTGTGACGTCAAGATGAAGGAAGAGCTTGCTATCCACGAGGAGCTCTGCACATCTCAGGAGCTGTTCAACCTGGCGACCAAGTGCGCAAGAGCTGAGGAGGGGCGCCTCTCTCTCCTTGAGCTTCCAGTCGCGGGCACAGAAGAGAAGAAAGCCAAGGCCAAGGACGTGAAGCGAAGGAAGCAGTGGTGCTAGCAGCGAAGCCCGACACCAAACGGGGCAGAGATCAGCCCGAGTCATCTAAGAACAGCCGACCGTTCTACGCCTTCCACAACCTGAACACCCACAACACCAGGGACTGCCAAGAGCTGAGAGCCATACGAGAAGGACGCTACGGTCGACACCTCGAGCGAAGTGACCGGGGCTACGGCTGTGGAGGAGGACGTGGAGGTGGACGCTGGGACGACTGTGGCCCGCGCTAGGAATGGCACGACATGCCTCGTGAGGACCGCTGTCAAGACCATCCTCGCGAGGGGGCCTGGAGGAACCAGCCTCGTGAGGATCGTCCCGAAAGCAACGCCGGTCTTCCCCCGCTGCCGCCACCAAGAAGGAACGACGATCATCATCACGACGAGGGGGCTGGGGGCTTCCAGGAGCAGCGTGCAATCGACTGCATCTTGGGCGGCGCCCAGACCCCAGCCTCCCAGCGCATCTTCAAATGGTTCATTCGCGAGGTGAATGCGGTGCTCCCCAAGCTTGAGGCCGCACGCCCGCTCAAGTGGTCCCAGTGCACCATCACTTTCGACTCGGCAGATCAGCTCAAGTGCGCGGCCACCGCCGGCGTCCTCCCGATGTTGTGTTCCCTAGTCAATAGCAATGTGCATGTTACCAAGACCCTCATCGAAGGCGGTGCAGGGCTCAACGTCCTGTCCATCGACACATTCGACAACCTCCAAGTGCCATATGAGCAGCTCCAGCTACCAAACCTTTCTCAGGAGTGACCGACGGCTCCACCACAACGATAGGGCAGGTCCTCCTACCTGTCACCTTCGGCACGCGCGACAACTACCGCACCGAGCTCATCGACTTCGATGTCGCCCACATACTCCTGCCGTACAACGCTATCCTTGGGTATCCGGCCGTGGCCAGGTTCATGGCGGTCACCCACCACGGCTATAACGTCCTCAAGATGCCTGGAAGCGGCGGGGTCATCACGGTCCCATGTTAGGAAAGGGGTGCGGTGTGCTCCCTCGAGCACGCCTTCCAAGGTGCAGCAATCGACGACCCCGACAGCAAAAGTGAGGGCCCTCCGGAGGCCCTCCCCAAGAAGAAGTAGCTATGTCGCGCAGGACCTCAAGAGGATGGCATCGCAGCAGGAGCCTCATCAGGATCAGCATCCGTCCCAGGGGCGCCACCCTCCATCGCATAGGAAGGTGTGCCCAGCGCCCTCCTCGGGCAGGGCTCGGGGCTCTCTTATGGAGAGCCTCAGGCCTTGCCAACCTCATGAGGGAGGCGCTTGGGCACCACTTGGAGGCGTGCTACACGACACGTTTTCCTCAGGAGAACACAGGAAAAGGGGTGCCCACCACTCAGGAGTTCATCACCAAGACCACACAAGAACTGCAGGACGCAAGAGCCATGCACGGCGACATCTGCTCACAGGGCGCAGCTCACCACCCAGCCGAGGGTGCTGATCTGCGCATCTGCATCGACGTCCCAGGGCTCAACAGGGCCGCGTCTCAGGAGCGCTTCTAGACTTCGCGTGTGGGCTGTTGCGAGGGCCCGCCACACAGCTACGTACACATGCCCCTCGGCTTGCCGACCGTGGCATCAGCCTACCAGCGCAACATGCGGCATGACCGGGCGGCTCGAGAAGCCAGGTACCGCTGTCCTGGAGGAAACGGAGACGGTCTTCAGGGAGCCTCCTGAGCCCCCAGAGCCCCCCGAGGCTCAGGGCTCCAGTGGCTCATGAGGAGTCATTTCTTCGACGCACACCTTCAGCTGCACCAACTCTGCTTCGTCTACAGAACCAGGTGACATCTTTCAGGCTCATTTAAGTTGGGAGCGCCCCTTGGGCTGCATTATTCTCAGGCCGCGTGGGTCCGTCCCTGCGTCATGTATCCCTTTTGCTCATGTATTTAGCTTGCCTTGCTGGGGGCGCCCCTTGGGCTGCATCATCCCCAAGCCGCTCGGGCCGGACCCAGTGGCATGTATCTTCTTGCATTTACCTAAGCTAGTTTGCTTTCCCTGCTTAACCTGCCTACGATTATTGCCTGCTCGATTGTCACCTGCTGCGAGTACATTCACCCCGTGCAATTCGCTTGCATGTTAAAAGGGGGGCTCCTAAGCATCGCGACTCAGGAGCTCTTACTGGCTCTCCAGCCCTCACCCCCTGGCCTTGACAACGGCATCGCGACCTGGCATACCAGCGGCGGCTGAGCTCGCTCGAGGGCCGGGACGTGAGGACGTAGAGTGCTTGCACCTAACCGCCTTGCAGGAACACACAGCCACCAAGACTCAAGACCAGGCGCAACCGGCCTTGAGGTAGGGCCTCATGAGTCCGTGCTGGCTCACGAGTGCCCAGACACACCTGGCAGCCCTGTCGTGCAAGCCACGTGTCAGGGCGGGGCTATACACGCCCCGGGGGCTCCTCCCAGAGGGGGGCCCCCCATCCCACGCACAAGTGGAAGCACCATGCTCCGTGCTGGCCGTCGACACTGCCGAGGAGCGGCTATGCCCGTGCACTAGCGGAAGCACTATGCTTCGCGCTGGTGATAAACAACTGAGGGCGGCCCCACGGTCGTACCAACCTCAGGGAGCCCAGAGCTCAACGACCGGCCTCACCGCAACGCCTCCCCTCAGGAGAGCCACGCGAGGGGGCTGGGCACGGGGGCTGCGCTCGGACCACACCCAAGTGCACGCCACCCAACCAGGTCTCCCAGACCTGGGCATTGCGTGCCCCTCCCGAGGCCTCGGTGAGGGCAGGTATGGAAATTGTTTGCACGTCAAGGGGGACTCCTGAGCATCGCGACTCAGGAGCCTAACTGGTCACGTAGCCCCTCACTCCTTGGTCCGTCCTGGTCTCCGTTCGGCCCAATGGCGGTTGAGGTATGCATGGGGCTGGGCCCTGCCGACGTAGAACATCAGTCTATCCTCGCGAACTCTCCCTATAAGTTGTTTGTGCATCAAGGGGGACTCCTGAGCATCGCGACTTAGGAGCCTAACTGGTCACGTAGCCCCTCACTCATTGGTCCATCCTGGTCTCTGGTCGGCCCAATGGCGGTTGAGGTATGCGCGGGGCCGAGCTCTGCCGACGCAGAACACAAAGCAAATAGGAAGGAAATCGCAAAATCTCAAAGCAAATATTACAAACGCATTGTCCTCACGCATTGTATTCACGATATCAAATGAAAAGTCTAAACGCCTCCCCGAGGCCTAATGCATGTTGCAGGAACGAAACAGGAGGGTAGCCGCAGGAGGAACGAAACAGGAGGACGCCACCATCACCTACGGAAGAAGCTACCTCGTAAGCAACATTGGCTTCACCTTCGCCACCAGCCACAGGATCGGCGACATCACCAGACAGAGGAGCGGAGACAAAGCCGCGGAAATTTTTCAGCAAGGCCTCCACTTGACCTTGCACGGCTGCAGCGGCAGCCTCGTATTGGTCTTCAGCCACGGGCTCCAGCAGCTCGTCAAGGCAAGCGTTGGGGTCGCTGTCGGTGTCAAAACCAGCAGATCTCGGGTAAGGGGGTCCCGAACTGTGCGTCAAGGCGGATGGTAACAGGAGGCAGGGGACACGATGTTTACCCAGGTTCGGGCCCTCTCGATGGAGGTAATACCCTACGTCCTGCTTGATTGATCTTGATGATATGAGTATTATAAGAGTTGATCTACCCCGAGATCATAGAGGCTAAACCCTAGAAGCTAGCCTATGGTATGATTGTATGTTGTCCTACGGACTAAACCCTCCAGTTTATATAGACACCGGAGGGGGCTAGGGTTACACAAAGTCGGTTACAAGGGAGGAGATCTACATATCTGTATTGCCAAGCTTGCCTTCCACGCCAAGGAGAGTCCCATCAGGACACGGGACGAAATCTTCAATCTTGTATCTTCATAGTCCAACAGTCCGGCCAAAGGATACTGTCCGGAGACCCCCTAATCCAGGACTCCCTCAGTAGCCCCTGAACCAGGCTTCAATGACGATGAGTCCGGCGCGCAGATTTATCTTCGGCATTGCAAGGCGGGTTCCTCCTACGAATACTCCATAGAAGATTTTGAACACAAAGATAGTGTCCGGCTCTGCAAAACAAGTTCCACATACCGCCGTAGAGAATAATATTTCCACAAATCTAATATGCTGACACGTTTGGCAGCATGACATCACACCATGGCCCGGTCATTATTCGAACCGCTTTTCTCAACCAGCACTGCACATATCGCGAGGCGGTTTTCTCGACATGTCTTGTCGAAGCAGAGATCGTGTCCCCCTTATTACGGGATTCTCATCAATACGGACGTGGGTAACCCAATCGTGTCCGTTGGTATGACTCCTCGATTTTAGGAAAGTCCCAAATGGCCACGAGGAGGACGCTTGATATTCACCCTCTTTATAAAGAGGCTAAGGCCCATCCTTTTTTTCCCTCTCGTACTCAATCGAATCCTTCCCCCGCCTTGAGTTCCAACACCCAAGGCTCAGGTCAGGCGCTTCGGACCTTCAACCATGTCCGGATCCAACCTTCAAGGTCGGTGGATGCCTTCCTCTGTCACAGAGGAAGACATCAAGAAGCTAAGAGAGGCCAGGTATTTGAGCATCGAAATCTCGCACAGGCTGCCTGCTCGAGGGCAGGTCATTCCCACTCCTGAACCTGGCGAGAGCGTTGTATTCATCTCTCACTTCCTCCGAGGGCTAGGCCTCGCCCTGGATCCCTTTGTTAGGGGGCTCATGTTCTATTATGGGCTGGATTTCCATGACCTGTCCCCGGATTCCCTCCTTCACATCTCGTCGTTCATTGTTGTGTGTGAGGCCTTCCTCCGCATTACCCCACACTTCGGCATGTGGCTCAATACTTTCAATGTGAAGCCGAAGATGATCGAGGGGCGACACGCAGAGTGCGGAGGTGCCGTAATAAGATAAAGCGCTGATGTTCCATGGCCAAAGGGTTCCTTCCCTGAGGTGTCCAGTTTATGGCAATGGGAGTGGTTTTATATCATAGATCCCCGGAGTACCAAGTAGGTAGCCGCCCCAGCATTTCGCTCGGGCCCCCCAGCACAACTAACATCATGGATCAACAAGGGGCTGGACTGGGGGCCAGTAAATGATGTGCCGATGTTGCAAAGTTGCATCCGAGATCTCTTAGAGAGAGACGTCAGCCTGGCCATGGTAATGCAAGTCATGCTAGTTCGTCAAGTTCCGCCTTGCAAACGTCGACCCCTTCGCATGTGGGAATTCAACCCGCAAGGACCGCGGACTATTCAGTACATCCTCGGCATGACGCTCGAAGAGATGTACAAATTGTTCATCGGACCACAAATAAAGTGTCTGGACACCACCGAGAATGCAGGTCTGAGCTGTAATCGGCCAGATACCCAAGTAAGTAATCTCGTGGCTGAACACATTGTCTTTTCATTTATCACAACATCATTCTGAAAAGTCGTTGCTTGACCAGGACTGGGTAATAAAGGCGAAGATGATCAGGTGTTCGGCCCCCCTTCCTGAAGGCTCGGCCAATCCAGTACTAGCCAGAATGCTCGAGCCGGCTCCTTATCAGACGCCCTCAGGGGAAGATAAAGGGGGGAATAAAGAGGCTGAAAGAAGGCCTCACTCATTATTCATCCCAACCGGGGGAATTAGCGCCTCCGCGAAGGAGGACAACCAGGGAGAAGAATCTAAAATTCCCTCTCCCCAAGGAAGGAAGAGGACCACCTCTGATGACCTGGAAACAAAGGTTTCAAAACGAGGGAAGAAATCTTCGCCAGAGGGTCCTGCCTTGGAGGGTACTCTTGTCGCACAGTGCCCGCAAGGGGATCATCCCTCTACCAAGCTGTAAGTAAACAAAAAGTACTTAATAGTAAAAATATCATACTGTACTTCTGAAGATAATAACCGAAGTATATATCTTGTAGTTCGGATCGTAGCCCTTCTCGACAGAGTTCGTCTTCGGGGGATCTTCTTTCGGAGATGATGGAGAGCGAAACACCTCCCCATGCCACCCCACCTCATAAGGCGGGCGACCCTGAAGTGTCATCGCGGAGGGTTTCTCCTGATCCGCCAACGCCAGAGGGTAATCCTTCGGCCACCCGAAGTCCTCAATATTCGGCTCCTAAAGAGATCAACAAAAAGAGTCCGGAACCGTCCGGTGTGCGATCGGACGCACTGAAGGATCTTATGGAGCAAGCAGCCATCTCAGAAGTGCATCGTCCGCTAATGGGTACGGTGATTAAGAGGATTTCATCCACCGAAAGCGGGTTGCATGAAGCTTTTATGAGTCTTCTTAAAGTCTTTGAGGTACGTGGAATAGTGTATGTTTTTACAGTACCGCACACGTTAGGTGTGCCCTATGCAGATAGTAGCCCCTGAGACTCTGGTTGCCGTCGAGAATGGCGGCAAACAGAAGATCATAGTCCCAGGTAATAATCAGGCTGCCTTTATGTGCAGATGGCTGAAGGTCCGGTGGCTAGCCGGACTGGTGAGTTTGCCGAGCTGAAGCAGCAACTTGATGCGGCAGATGCCGACATCGTGCTTGTCAACAAGCGGCTCGACGAGGCACAGGGTATGTGATTTCTTCGGTGATCAACACATAGTAAGAGGAGCATGATGCTAGTATCTTTAATATGTTGTGACTGTAGATGGAGCCGCCACCGTGGAGACCCTTCGGGCGGAACTTGCCCGAGCCAAGGAACAAGCCAGGAATAGTGCTGCGGCCGCTCTAAAAGCGGTCGAAGAGCTGAGGGCCGAACAGGTTGTGCATTGCCAAAGCAAGGAAAAAATAGCCAAGATGGCCGTTGAGTTGAAAGATGCCGCCGACCGTTACCATCTTCTTGAAGAAGAAAGCCGGGAGAAGGCGGTGGACCTGGAGAAGGCCATGGTAGCATCCAAGGAAGCCCACTCTAAAATCAAAGTGGCGAAGGAGGAGCTGCATCAAGATGGGGATATCGCGGCTGGGAAGCCATTTTTGTTGCGGACGAAGTTCGGAGATCCAAAGTATGCCCCTCTTGATCAACTATGGAGTTCTGCGGACGCATACGAGGATTTGGCAGCCAGTGCTACTGATGCGGCCGAGTACTTCAAAGATAAAAAAGATCGTGAAGTGGAAAGGCTATTCTGGTCACAGTTCCATGTTCCAGTGCGTCCGCTACTGTTGAATGAGCGAATGACCGAGTGGGCCGAGCTCCATAGGTTGTCCGGGCTTGCCATGAGGTCAGTTGTGGATCATTTGTGGCCGGAGGGGCCAAGGCCGAATAGTTATTTTAGTCTAGTGCAACAGTTCCTTGGTGTTGTGTCGCATATCGATGCTATGAAGAGGTCGACGTGCATAGAGGGTGCGCGTATGGCACTTGCCCGTGTCAAGACATACTGGGCAGAGATGGAGGCCACCACAATTGCAACCCAGAGTTCGGCAGTAGGCCGAGTACCTGCCGAGCACTACTTTGAAGAAGTCCTTGAAGGCGCTCGTTCAATAGAGGCTCAGTGCTCGAAGAATATTATGTTCTAGTGACATGTATTCCCATTGTAAAAACAATGTTTTATTGAATTATAAAGGCTGTGTTTATACTTTGGCCTGAAAGTATTATTGTCAGTGTCAAAATCGGCGGATCTCGGTTAGGGGGTCCCGAACTGTTCGTCTAAGGCGGATGGTAACAGGAGGCAGGGAACACGATGTTTTACCCAGGTTCGGGCCCTCTTGATGGAGGTAAAACCCTACGTCATGCTTGATTAATATTGATGATATGGGTAGTACAAGAGTAGATCTACCACGAGATAAGAGAGGCTAAACCCTAGAAGCTTGCCTATGGTATGATTGTATGTTGTCGTTATGTCCTACGGACTAAAACCCTCTGGTTTATATAGACACCGAAGAGTGTTAAGGCTACACAAGGTCGGTTACAAAGGAGGAGATATCCATATCCGTACTGCCTAGCTTGCCTTCCATGCCAAGCAGAGTCCCATACGGACACGAGACGAAGTCTTCACTCTTGTATCTTCATAGTCCAACAGTCCGGCTGTCCGGAGACCCCCTAATCCAGGACTCCCTCAGTAGCCCCTAAACCAGGCTTTCAATGACGATAAGTCCGGCGCGCAGTATTGTCTTTGGCATTGCAAGGTGGGTTCCTCCTCCGAATACACCACGGAAGAATTTGAATACAAGGATAGTGTCCGACCCTGCAAAATAAGTTCCACATACCACCGTAGAGAGAATAATATTTCCACAAATCCAATTTGCTGACTTGTTTTGGAAACACAACATTATGCCATGGCCGGGTGATTATTCGAATCGTTTCCTTTAACTAGCCCCGCACATAACGCGAGGCAGTTTTTTGACACGTCTTGTCAAAGCAGAGATCATGTCCCCCTTATTACGGGATTCTCATCAATACGGGCGTGGGTAACCCAACCACGCCATCGATTACGGTGCTTGGGGGATAAGCGAGTTTTACCAGGCTAGTGGGGATGCATAGTTTCGTCCGCCCATATAAAGGGATAAGGATTCACCTCTTCATCCACGCCTTCTTCCTCCTTTGATCATCCATTTTCGCGCACTCGAGCTCCAGCGCCCAAGTCCGCACTTCCCACCTCAACCTTCTCCAACCATGTCCGGAGTGGGAGGCAGGTGGATGGTCTCCTCCTTCATGGAGGTACACATCAAGAAGCTGAGGAGAGTCGGATACCTGCCCGACGACATCGCACACCGGCTCCCAAATGAGGGGCAGCTCATCCCACCCCCAGGCCCCATGAGAGGGTAGTGTTCCTTACCCATTTCCTTCGTGGACTGGGATTCCCTCTCCACCCATTCGTCCGGGGGCTCATGTTCTACTATGGCCTGGATTTCCATGATCTGGCCCTGAACTTCATCCTCAACATCTCGGCGTTTATCGTCGTGTGCGAGGCCTTCCTCCGCATCAAGCCCCACTTCGACTTATGGCCGAAGACCTTCAATGTCAAGCCGAAGGTAGTGAGCGGCCGTCAGGCGGAGTGCGGAGGCACCATGGTGGGCAAGATGTCCAATGTCACATGGCTCGAGGGCTCCTTCATGGAGACCATAAAGGGGTGGCAATCGGGGTGGTTCTACATCACCGAGCCGCGTGACCCTAAATGGGCAGCGGCACCGGAGTTCCAATCTGGCATCCCCACGCGGCTCACCTCCTAGCAAGAGAAGGGCCTGTCCTGGGGTAGTTCGGGAGAGCTGACTGGACTCCAAACATGTATTCAAAACATGGTGAACAAGAAGCTCAAACTCGTCACCGTAGTCCAGGTCATGCTCATCCGCCGGATCCTCCCATGCCAACAACGGGCTTTCAACTTGTGGGAGTTCGACCCGGCCCAGCACCGAACTCTGAACAGGCTCTTCGACACAACTCACGAGGATGCCTGGAAGGTGCTATTCAAGGGTGCCGAGGTTCCCCCTCCCACTACCGAGGATCGCGGGTTCTGCGCGAAGCGCCAAGCCAGCGCGGCAAGCTGTTTTACCCCTCACAGGATACTCGTTTTTCATAGTTTGGCTCTATGTGGGATCTAAGCTCCCGTACCTTTGACAGGACTGGCAGGAGACGGCCGGACAGATCGACTGTGCGGCTCCTTTGCCCGAAGGCCTAGCAGACGCTCTCCTGACGAAGATGCTGACTCCGGCTCCTTACAAGGTGCCGGAGAAGACTAAGAAGGCCAAGGGAACCCGAAAGAGTTCCCGACGCCAGGCGTCATCGGACTCATCGTCCGATAACTCTGTGACACACTCCTCCCCTGAAGACGAGGAGGAAGAAGAAGATGCTCCCCCTTCAGTTGGGGGAGACAATAAAAGGAAGGCCGCCCCAACCGGGGGGCCGAAGGGTCCAAGAAGGGAAGGACTCTCCTTCCGGACAGTTCCACCACCGCCGCCGAAGGCGAAGACGAGTGGCTGCTCAGGGCCAAGCCCCTGGCGAAGTCGTAAGTATTCGGATACCAGAGTAACTCACAGCATTCCTTTGTCGCACTGCTTCCCCTAACGCCGAATATGATTATGCAGGCCTCCACGATCCCGTACCGATGTATCGTCGGACGGCTCCCTGGGCTCGTCGGATATGGATAGCGATCCACTTCCGACCGCCACCTCCCCTTGCCCTGCGGACGATGCCGAGGTATTGTCTCAAGAGGCACCGGGTCGAGGGGAGACAGTCCCGGAGGCGCCTCAAGGCGACCTTCCAGACTCCGGGAGTAGAGGGAGCAAGGCTCCCGAGGGCTCCGAGTTCGGCCCTCAGCCGAACACCGCGCCAGAACCCCCAGCGGTTCCGGACTCGGGCAGGTGGCCTCCTTCTAAAAGGGGCAAGACGCCTGTGCCAGTGACCTCTGTCCATCCAGAGGCACCGGACAATCTGCTGGGAGCGCTTCGCAGCGCTTCCATCGACGAGGAGCACCGCACTATTATGAGTGCGGTGGTCCAGAAGGTTCAGTCCGCCAAGAGCGGATTAACTGAAGCATGTGCCAGCCTTCTAACAGGCTTTGAGGTAAGTGTTTGAAATATAGGAAAAACATTACTGCATAGACAGTAGCCCCTGATGCTCTGTTCAGTGTTCAAAAAGAAAAGCCGAATAGAGGATCAAATAATACCGCAGGAGTCTAACATAATTATGTCTATATGTGTATGCAGGCTTCGCTGCTGGCCTCAGCCGCACTGACTGCAGAGGTCGCCACACTGAAGCAGGACCTCGAGGGGTCCAAGAAAGAGCTCGACCTTGCCAAGAGGCAGCTCTAGGAGAACAAGGGTAAGTAATACCCTGTCTATAGATATGTATATATAAAGGAAGACGCGATTGCAAAATGACAGGATCATCGTATATTTGCCAGGGGCCACGACCGAGGTGGCGACCCTGAAGCAAGCGCTATCCAAGGCCGAAGACCAAGAGGCCAAGGAGCGCACCGAGTAGGAAAGGCAAGAGGCACGGGTGGGCGAGGTGCAGCAAGAGCTCCAAGCTCTCGTGTCGAAGCATGAGGTGTTGTAGCGTGACTCGAAGACGCGAGAGTCCGAGCTTACCGCCGCCCATGAAAGTGCAAAGAGTGCCAAGGCCGAAGCCCAAAAGGCCCTCCAGGAGATTGACGCGATGAAGAAAATAGCGGCGGGTAAGGCATTCTATATGCAAAGCAAGCATGTGAAAGTAAATTACCTATTACTTACCCGAATCCGGAGCTCTCTAGGAGCATTCGCAGATTTTCCCTGCAGCGTGTCAGATGCCGCATAGTTTTACCAGGCCGAGGAGGGAAGCTCAACGGAGAAGCTGTTCTGGTCTCAGTATACTGGGACCGAACACCCGGTGCCTATGAGCGACCAGCTGAAGCAGCTGGTCGAGCTACACAAGGCGGCCGAACAGGCCATGAAGGGCTTTATAGTCTGGCTGTGGCCTGGCGACGCCCTTCCGAACAGCTACTTCGGCCTGGTGAGGCGGCTTGTGGATGCCTACCCACGGTTGGAAGTCGTCAAGCGGTCCGTCTGCATCAAAGGTGCACGCCGGGCTTTCGCCCGTGTGAAGGTGCAATGGGCCAAGTTAGACACCGTGAAGCTAATCAAGGAAGGACCGCCGCAGGGCAAGGAGCATCGCACCCCCGAAATTTATTATGAGGGTGTCCTGAAGGGTGCCCGTCTTGTAGCGGACGAATGTCCAAAGGATGTAATATTTGAGTAAACTTGCTCGTGTGATCCTGTATGATGAAAACATGTTTCATATGCACTATGCAACGCTTGTTTGAATTTAAAACATTACCTTCTGTTTGGCTGTTTATCCAATCTGAGAGATGGCTAGTCCTCGCCTTCTACCCCCATGCCGCGAGTGCTAGGGTGTTCGGGATAAACCTGAGCACTCTTGTTCCCATTCTTGGGTCCTTCGTGGGAGGTGCTCAGCACAGCGAACAAGGCAACCGGACTAATAATGCTTTATCACTCTCACTTAGCCATAGAATTCTATAATTTTAAATTTCGGCAAAGCCCCTGGAATTCGGAAGGCCGAATTCGGGGCGCGATACATGCCTTTAAGCCGGACATGACCGGCTCCTCGCTCTAAGCGGCATAAGTCTTTAGGGACTCGAAACCACGCCGAACAGCGACCAGTCTCTCGCCTTATCATGACAGTCAGTTTTAGCTTTCTCTACCGAGGTGCTTAGCCCAGTAGAACCGGGGCACAATCGCAGTAGTTCTCCTAGCGCTACCTTAGCCAATAGAGCAGAACGTAAGGTACCAAAACATAGGAGCCGGGAAAACCCAACATTTGACCAAAGACATGATTCGGAGCTGATGCATATAATGCTATAAGTTCGGGGTGCCGCACTTGTGAAAGTGTTCGGACTTCTCACACCATAATGTGGGGTACTTAAGCCCCTGGTGTATTGGCCGTACCAAAGTGTACGGTTGCAAGGCATCATTAATGAACACATATATATAAAACAAGAATGCAATAATAGTCGTAATGTTATGCATTGTTTATTCAAAAAGGTGCATTAATGCAGAATGATACAGATAGTGCGATAAGCAAAAAGTAGGACTATGTCCCTTCCAAGGGCAAGCTGAGGAATAGTATTAAAGCAAATATTTCACTCGTTATCGTAATCCACCTGGGAGTTTTGTGGTGTGACGTAGCTTTCTACCTCCTTGGTTGTTGCATCATGTGTTCGGCAATCATGCTGCCGGACAGGGTTTCCAGAGATTAAAGTCCTGAAAGGGAAAAATAACAAAGCGGGAAGCCCCTAGTGCGGTTTAAGCCACGTATTGGGGCGTGCTGTAGTTGTGCCCCCCTCCCCGCCTGTGCCCATGGTATTTTCAATGCGTAATTATGTACGTGTGGCATGAATTTCGCCGTTTGGCTTGGGCCGAGTGGGGGCCGCATTGCTACGTGAGCTCAGATCGTGTCGGGCAGTCTAGTTGCCGATTACTCCGAGCGTGCTTGAAGGTGTCTGGGTGTTGAAATGCCGAACTGGTGGATTGCCTTGAGAGGCTGCTTTGCGCTTCTGCTGCGAGGGCCGCAATGTGTTCCTCCGTGCGGAGAGGGCGCTCTGTGTTTCCATTAACTGTGATGACCCCCCGAGGTCCTGGCATCTTGAGCTTGAGGTATGCATAATGCGGTACCGCATTGAATCTTGCAAATGCGGTTCGCCCGAGCAGTGCATGATAGCCACTGCGGAACGGGACTATATTGAAGATTAATTCTTCGCTTCGGAAGTTATCCGGGGATCCGAAGACCACTTCCAGTGTAATTGAGCCTGTGCAATGGGCCTCTACACCTAGAATGACGCCTTTAGAGGTCGTTTTATGGGTTTGATCCTTGAGGGGTCTATACCATTTTGCGCATTGTGTCCTGATAAAGCAGGTTCAGGCTGCTGCCGCCATCCATAAGGACTCGAGTGAGGTGAAATCCGTCAATGATTGGGTCTAGGACCAGTGCGGCGAATCCGCCATGATGGATACTAGTGGGGTGGTCCCTGCGATCGAAGGTGATCGGGCAGGAGGACCATGGGTTGAACTTTGGGGCGACTAGCTCCAACGCATATACGTCCCTGAGCGCACGCTTCCGCTCCCTCTTGGGGATGTGGGTTGCATATATCATGTTCACCGTCCGCACTTGTGGGGGGAACCTCTTCTGTCCTCCGGTGTTCGGCTGCCGGGGCTCTTCCTCGTCATTGCTATGTGGCCCCTTATCTTTGTTTTCGGCAATTAACTTGCCGGCATGCTTGAATACCCAACAATCCCTATTGGTGTGGTTGGCTGGCTTGTCGGGGGTGCCGTGTATTTGACACGAGCGATCGAGTATGCGGTCCAAACTAGACGGGCCCAGAGTGCTTCTTTTGAATGGCTTTTTCCGCTGACCGGGTTTAGAGCCTTTGAATCCGGCATTGACTGTCGTATCTTCAGTATTATCGCTGTTAATGCGGCGCTTATGTTTGTTGCGACGGGACCTGCTATTGTTGTCCTTGGTATCCGAAGTACCATGGTTCTTTGATATGTTATTACTGCGAGCCAGCTAGCTGTCTTCTCCCGCACAAAAGCGGGTCATGAGTGTCGTGAGGGCTGCCATAGATTTCGGCTTTTTCTGACCAAGGTGCTGGGCTAGCCACTCATCGCAGATGTTGTGTTTAAAAGCTGGTAAGGCCTCTGCATCCGGACAGTCGACGATTTGATTTTTCTTTGTTAGGAACCAAGTCCATAATTGCCTGGCCGATTCTTCTGGCTGCTGAATTATGTGGCTCAAGTCATCGGCATCTGGTGGTCGCATATAAGTGCCCTGAAAGTTGTCGAGGAATGCGGCCTCCAGATCCTCCCAATAGCTAATGGACTCTGCTGGCAAGCTGTTAAGCCAATGCCGCGCTGGTCCTTTGAGCTTTAGTGGGAGGTATTTGATGGCGTGTAAGTCATCACCGCGGGCCATGTGGATGTGGAGGAGGAAATCCTCGATCCATACCGCAGGATCTGTTGTGCCGTCGTATGATTCAATATTTACGGGTTTGAAACCCTCTGGGATTTGATGATCCATGACTTCGTCTATGAAGCATAAGGGGTGTGCGGCGCCTCTGTATTGGGCTATATCGCGATGCACCTCGAATGGGTCTTGCCCGCTGTGTTCGGCCCGGCCGGATTTACTTTTACTGTATCCGGCGTGACGTTTATCGTCTTGCATACTGGCGCGCCCTCGTGATCCGTAGATCGATCTTGCATGTTTTGCTTTGTCCTCCAATACGTCTCGCAGGTCTGGCATATTTCCCCATGCCTTTTTATTTGAATGGCGTCGGGGTGCAGGCTGAGTTTTTGGCTGGAATGCCTCTCTATCCCGGCCATGAGGTGGCCGATCAGCCGTGTCATACGCTTCTTCCTCTAGTCGGGGTAGCAACCTGCATTTTGGGTAAATCTTGGAGGGGTGCTCGAGTTTATATTCCTCGGCTGCGAGGACTTCAGTCCATCTGTCAGCTAGCAGATGTTGATCAGTTTGACGCTGCTGCTGCTTTTTCTTAAGGCTATTTTCCGTGGCTATAAGCCGGCGCTTGAAGTGCTCTTGTTCGACGGGATCCTCTGGCATGACGAATTCGTCATCGTCGAGGCTTGCCTCGTGTTCGGAGGGAGGTATGTAATTATTATCCTCTTCCTCTCTATCTGCCGCTCTCTCATGAGGGCTGGCTTCTCCATCCTCTTGTGCTGGATCTTGCTGGAGGCGGTTGTCTTCGGCACTGTCCGGTGTGTTGTTATCTCCTGTGCCGGAATCACCATTTTTGCTTTGGCAGGGCTTAGAGCAGCGCCACTGACGCTGGCGCTTAGGTTGCTTCCTGGAGGGGTCATCCTCCGCTGTCTCATCGCCATTGCCTTCTTTGGGTGTGTCCACCATGTATATATTGTATGATGAGGTGGCTGTCCAGTGCCCTGTGGGTAGTGGTTCCTCTTCGTCTCCCGCATCGTCGTCCATACCGTCGATGTCTTCGGAGTCGAAGTCGAGCATGTCGGTTAAGTTGTCGACAGTGGCTACTAAGTGGGTGGTGGGTGGGCAGCGAATTTCTTCGTCATCCGCATCCCAATCCTGCCGGACATAGTTCGGCCAGGATCCTCCTGACAAGGAGAGAGACCTTAATGAGTTCAGTATGTCGCCAAAGGGCGAGTGCTGAAAAATATCTGTGGAGGTAAACTCCATGATCGGCGCCCAATTGGATTTGCTAGGAACGGGCGTAGGCGGCTCGGAGTCCGTGGCCGAAGAAGGATCCGGTAGTCTGACAACACGGCTCTTGTGCATGGTAAGGTAGATGTTCGGCTCGATCGCCGCTGAGGGTAAGGCCTCCGTGGCGGGGTCCATCCACCCGTCCATGGACGGTGCAACTGGCTCCAAATTGAGGGTCGGAGCGGCTGCCGGTGCGATCTCTTGAACACTGTCTGATGGTAGAGCTAAATCATACTCATCATGACCGCGTGGCGCACAAGGCAGAGGCTCAAATCCGTCGAAGATCAAGTCTCCGCGGATATCGGCCGTGTAGTTTAAGATTTGAAATCTGACCTGGTGGCCAGGGGCGTAACTTTTGATCTGCTCCAGATGGCCAAGCAAGTTGGCCCGCAGTGCAAAGCCGCCGAACACAAAGATCTGTCCGGGGAGAAAAGTCTCACCCTGGACTGCATCGCTATCGATGATTGTAGGAGCCATCAAGCCTAACGGCGACGACACAGAGGAACTCTCAATGAAAGCACCAATGTCGGTGTCAAAATCGGCGGATCTCGGGTAGGGGGTCCCGAACTGTTCGTCTAAGGCGGATGGTAACAGGAGGCAGGGAACACGATGTTTTACCCAGGTTCGGGCCCTCTTGATGGAGGTAAAACCCTACGTCCTGCTTGATTAATATTGATGATATGGGTAGTACAAGAGTAGATCTACCACAAGATCAGAGAGGCTAAACCCTGGAAGCTAGCCTATGGTATGATTGTATGTTGTTGTTATGTCCTACGGACTAAAACCCTCCGGTTTATATAGACACCGGAGAGGGTTAGGGCTACACAAGGTCGGTGACAAAGGAGGAGATATCCATATCCGTACTGCCTAGCTTGCCTTCCACGCCAAGTAGAGTCCCATCCGGACACGAGACGAAGTCTTCAATCTTGTATCTTCATAGTCCAATAGTCCGGCCAAAGGATATAGTCCGGCTGTCCGGAGACCCCCTAATCTAGGACTCCCTCAATTATGATGCCTCCTATGCGGCCGTTTATGCATATATGTATATAACTTGAAAGTTTGCAGTCGTCGGCTTCAGCCCCCACACATATAATACGGGGTGTTCGCAAAAAACGTGCATTCACACTTTATCGAATGTCTTGGTCCATTAAGGAGGTGGTAGCGCAGCGAACAAGGCAATCAGACTATATTGCTTTAACACTTTCACTTAGCCATAGGAGTTTGATGGTGGGGCTACTATATAGCCCCTGGTACCTCCGCGCTCGTCCGAATACGGTGCGCGTACGTACATGACCGGGAAACGGCCCTTCGTTAATGCGGAGGAATCCCGAAGATTCCGCTAAGTCATCGAGTGGTTGACAGTCTCGTGCTTTATCATGACAGTCAGTTTTCGGCTTTCTCTACTGAGGTGCTCATCCGGATGAACCAGGGCACAATCGCAGTAGTTCTCCCGGTGCGGCCTTAGCCAATAGAGCGGAACGTAAGGTAGCAAAACATGGGAACCGGGAAAACCCAACATTTGACCAAAGACATGATTCGGAGCTGATGCATATAAGGCCAAACTCGTGACGCCGAACACTCCCTAAGGTATTCGGTCTTTATAACATATTCCAGGCTGAACAATGCCCTTAATAATAAACCCTGTGTGTCCAGGTACGTGCAATATTCTGACGTGGCAAAATGCCAATAACGTCAGCATCCTTCTTGGCTGTATTGAGTATCCAGAGGATGTGATCAACAAGAGACAGTAAAAAAGGTTTACGTAGGGTCTTAATCTGAAAGAAACCTTTGAGCGGGTCCCTGCTGCACGTCTGCGCATGTGTCTCCGTTGTGCCATGTCCTGGACGGGTGTAGCACGATTGTCATCTGTAAAAGAGAAGAACTTAGGTGAAAGTTGTCGTGCCAAAAAATTTTGGTTATTCTCGATAAACCATTAAAATTCAAGATAAGTCAAGTTGAGCCGAATTAGCCCTGATTACACACGGGAAGCCCCTGGTACCGTCTATGAGGGTTTAACCATCAAACCAATCTCAGGTATATTTAGTGATATGTTGGACTCGTCTAACCGTGTCCGTGGTCTTGACGACTTGTCATTTATTCTGGTTGGTGAGGCCGTCTCGTGCTCGACTGTTAAAGCCGCCGCACGTTCTTCCGCGCATAGAGAATGCTCAATATTTCCACTAACTGTGATGGTGCCACGTGGACCAGGCATCTTAAGTTTGAGAGAATCGTAATGCGGTACTGCATTAAAACGAGTGAAAGCCGCTCTTCCGAGTAGTGCTTGATAGCCGCTTTGGAATGGAGCGATGTCGAAGGTTAACTTTTCGCTTCGGAAGTTGTTGGGAGAACCGAATACAACCTCTAGTAATAGAGAGCCCGTACAGCGGGCCTCTGGGCCTGTACTACCTTGAAGGTAGTATTACTGTGGCTTATTTTTGTCGGGTCTATCCCCATTTTGCGGACTGTGTCCTGATATATCAGATTTAGACCACGGCCGTTGTCCATAAGGACTCATGTGAGATGGTATCCATTTATTATTGGGTCTAACACCAAGGCAGCCAATCCTTCATGTCGGATGCTTGTTGGGTGATCCCTGCGATCAAAAGTGATCTGGCAGGACAACCAGGGGTTGAACTTAGGGGTGACGGGCTCTACGGCGCGTATGTCTCAGAGTGCATGTTTGCTTCTCCTCTTCGTCACGTGGATCATGTTTATTGTTTTAATCTCTGGTGGGAACTTTTTCTGTTCTCCAGTGCTTTGCTGGTAAGGTTTGTCCTCGTGTTCGCTTGGTGTCTCCCTCCCCTTGTGTTCGGCATTTAGCTTACCGGCCTGCTTGAAGACCCAGCATTGTCTGTGGGTGTGATTTGCAGGTTTATCGGGGGTGCCATGAATCTGACATAGTTTGTCTAGAATCTTGTTTAGGCTGGACGGTCCATCTCTGTTGCCTTTGAAAGGCTTTTTTCGCTGACCTAGTCGAGAGCCCCTGAATCCGGCGTTTACTGCCATATTATCTGGGCTGTCTTCTTTATTCCAACGCTTTCTTTTACTGAGTCGTGGTTTTCCATTGCCATCCCTTACTTCGGATGTGCTTGGGTCGCTGGTGCTACTGCGGTCTAACCAGCTATCTTCGCCATCACAAAAGCGGATCATGAGGCTTGTCGGGGCTGCCATTGTTCTCGGTTTTTCTTGGCCGAGGTGTCTGGCGAGCCATTCATCTTGGACGCTGTGCTTGAAAGCTGCTAAGGCTTTGGCGTCCGAGCAGTCGACGATTTGGTTCTTCTTAGTGAGAAACCTATTCCAAAGCTTTCGGGCTGACTCTCTAGGCTGTTGAATTATATGACTTAAATCGTCTGCATCCGGAGGTTGGACATAGGTCCCTTGAAAATTAGCCCGAAAAGCATCCTCGAGCTCCTCCCAACTTCCAATTGAATTTTCAGGGATGCTTTTCAGCCAGTGTTGAGCTGGTCCTTTAAGCTTGAGGGGCAAGTACTTGATGGCATGGAGATCGTCTCCGTGAGCCATATGGATATGGAGGATAAAGTCCTCAATCCAGACCCCAGGGTTTGTGGTCCCGTCGTACGCCTCTACGTTCACTAGTTTGAATCCTTCTAGAAATTCGTGGTCCAGCACCTCATCGGTGAAACATAGGGGGTGTGCGGCACCCCTGTATTTGGATGTATCATGGCGTTCGGACGGTTGTAGTATTCGGTTTTGATTTTGTGCCGGAGCGCGCTTCCTAGAAACATAGATGGATTTGGTCATACTGGATTTTTGGCGCAAGTCTTCACGTAGATCGTGTGTTGACTTATGTGCGGCCTTGTTAGCCGCTCTATCGTGGCCACAAGGTGGTTGATCTGGCCGGTTGGCCATTTTATTTTTCGGCTATGTGGGCTCTAAGGCCTCATCGTCAAATTCAGGCAGTAGCTTGCGCTTTGGATAGCTCTTTGTGTGGTAACTTCCATCGTACTTTTCTTCGTTGTCGAGCACTTTGTTCCATCTTGAGATGAGCATATTTTGTGCGGCCTTAAGCCTTTGCTTCTGCTTCTTCAGACTCCTCGTTGTGGCAATAAGCCTTCTGTAGAGGTTCTCCTGTTCCAAGTGCCTTTCCAAGATGATGTGTGCATCTTCGTCCGGACTGTTTTCCTCCTCGGAGAGAGGTTGATGAGTTTTATCCCCGGCGTCGCCGTGTTTGGATATCGGATCCATACTATGTTTGCCGTTTGAAGTTTTGTCGTGCTCTGCCGCTGGGTCAATATGGTCGTCGTTTCCTCTGGGATCGACTGGGGTGCTATTTTCTCTAGCGTTGTTATCGCTGTTTTTGCTATGGCGGGACTTAGAGCGGCGCCGCTGACGTCGGCGCTTGGGTTGCTTCTTGGAGGGGTCATCCTCCACTGTCTCATCGCCATTGCTTTCTTTGGGGGTGTCCACCATGTATATATCATATGATGGGGTGGATGTCCAGCGCTCTATGTGCACTGGTTCCTGTTCCTCTCCTACATCGTCGTCCATGCCGTCGATGTCTTCGGAGTCGAAATCGAGCATGTCGGTTAATTCGTTGATGGAGGCTACTAAGTGGGTGGTGGGTGGGCAGCGAATTTCTTCGTCGTCCGCATCCCATCCTAGCCGAACATAGTTCGGCCAAGGTTCTCCTGACAAAGAGAGGGACTTTAATTAATTTAGCACATCGCGCAAGGCGAGTGTTGAAAGATATCCGCAGAGGTAAACTCCATGATCGGTGTCCAATCGGATTCGATGGGCACGGATGCAGGCAGTTCGGAGCCCGTGGCCGGGGACGAATCCAACGGTTCGGCAATACGGCTCTCGTAAGGGGTGAAGTCAGTATCCGGCTATATCGCCACTAAGAGAGAGGCCTCCATGGCGGGATCTATCCACCTGTCCTTGGATGGCGCAATTTGCTCCGGATTGAAGGCCGGAGTAGTTGCAAGCGTGACCTCCCGAACACTGTCTGATGGCAGAGCTAAATCATGCTCGTCGTGATTGTGCGGCGCACCTGACATGGGCTCGAATCCGTCGAAGATCAAGTCTCCGCGGATGTCGGCAGTGTAGTTTAAGTTTCCGAACCAGACCTAACGGCCAGCGGTGTAGCTCTCGATCTTCTCCAGATGGCCAAGCGAGTTGGCCTGCAGCGCGAAGCCACCGAATACGAAGATCTGTCCGGGGGGAAACCTCACCCTGGACCGCATCGTTACCGATGATCAAAGGAGCCATCAAGCCTTACGGTGACGGCACAGTGGAACTCTCAATGAAAGCACCAATGTCGGTGTCAAAATAGGTGGATCTCGGGTAGGGGGTCCCGAACTGTGTGTCTAAGGCGGATGGTAACAGGAGGCAGGGGACACGATGTTTACCCAGGTTCGGGCCCTCTCGATGGAGGTAATACCCTATGTCCTGCTTGATTGATCTTGATGATATGATTATTACAAGAATTGATCTACCACGAGATCGTAGAGGCTAAACCCTAGAAGCTAGCCTATGGTATGATTGTATGTTGTCCTACAGACTAAACCCTCCGGTTACACAAAGTCGGTTACAAGGGAGGAGATCTACATATCCGTATTGCCAAGCTTGCCTTCCACGCCAAGGAGAGTCCCATCCGGACACGGGACGAAGTCTTCAATCTTGTATCTTCATAGTCCAACAGTCTGGCCAAAGGATATAGTCCGGCTGTCCGGAGACCCCCTAATCCAGGACTCCCTCAGTCATGAAGGTGCAGGTGGCTGAAGACACGAGTCAATGCAGCTAAAGACAGAACGCGAGCTTCCGCCTCCGCCATAGGACCGACGCCATCAACAACTTCCTCGAGCGCCTGCACCAAGAGAGGAAGCAGCCGGGCGGGGCCGTCCTCATCGGTGGCCAGCGACTTCTCTAGGCCGTGCTCGTAGAGCGTCTTCAGTGCCTTGCGGGACCTCTTCTCGAGATCGGCAAAGGCCGCACGGTCTTCGGTCAGGACTCGCACCTTGGCGTCGAGTTCGGCCTCCTCGCCTTCGCCTCCCGCTCGAGCTCTTCCAACCGGCTGCGCTCGGCGGCCTGCGCCCGCCCAACTCCGCCAGCTCAGCATAACGGTGCTTGACGGCGTCCTCCTGGGCCTTCATTTTCTCCTCCTTCGCTTGGTGGCAGTGTGCTTCTTCGGCGTGCTTGGCGCGCAGGCCCTCAGCTCGTCCTCCAGCACCTGGCAGCGGTCGCGGGCGGCCTTGGCATCTTTTAACGCCATCTCATGATCGGTTGCGGCATTGGCGCACTCTGCTTCTCCTTATCAGAAGCCGCAGCGGCCTGGCCTATCACCGCGCGAACCGCCAAGTCGGGATGGAGCCAGCCTGAGGCCAACTCCAGACACTCGGCCACAAGGCGTGGGTCTGCGCCCAGGAGATCCGCCTGCAGCCGGGTCATCTCCGAGAGAGCACGCTCCAGAGTAGCAGCAGGAGCAGATGAACCTCGGAGTGGAGGTGCAGCGGTGGGAGGAGGCGACATCGTCACCAGGGTCTGGGAAACCACGACTTTCGGAGCAGCTGGAACCTCATCGGTCGCGCCAAGTGTCGGTGTCAAAACCGGTGGATCCCGGGTAGGGGGTCCTGAACTGTGCGTCTAACGCGGATGGTAACAGGAGGCAGGGGACACAATGTTTACCCAGGTTCGGGCCCTCTCGATGGAGGTAATACCCTACTTCCTGCTTGATTGTTCTTGATGATATGAGTATTACAAGAGTTGATCTACCACGAGATCGAAGAGGCTAAACCCTAGAAGCTAGCCTATGGTATGATTGTTGTTGTCCTACGGACTAAAACCCTCCGGTTTATATAGACACCAGAGGGACTAGGGTTACACAGAGTCGGTTACAAGGGAAGAGATCTACATATCCGAATCGCCAAGCTTGCCTTCCATGCAAAGGAGAGTCCCACCCAGACACGGGATGATGTCTTCAATCTTGTATCTTCATAGTCCAACAGTCCATCCAAAGGATATAGTCCGGCTTGTCGGCGTTCTGGGAATGGGGGTCCCTAGACTTGCCTTCCTGCGGCCTGCAGCGTGGCTCGAGGAGGGGCCCAGCACGGCCCATCTTCATCAACACAGACCCAAGACCCTCGCGAGGGGTCAAGCCTCGCGGGGCGGACGACACAGAGCTTCCTCAGGCACGGCCTCATCAGGCTGGCTCGCAAGGAGGCGGAGAGATCAAGGCGGGGTACCTCACGATGTGCCCGTGACGCAAGGCATGACGACCAAGGGTGCCAGGCGGGCGTCAGCCCGCGCAGTGTCCTCCTTTCCTCTTTGGTGCAAAGGGAGCAAGCGCAGGCGAGAGCATCAAGCAAAGGCACCCGTTTCGGTGCAACGAGACCAAGACCAGCCCAACGGCAGGGAGGAAGTCATTGTGGAGCCCAAGCCATTGTCACCACCAGAGCCTTTGGCAGGCGAGGACCAACTTTAGTCAGGATAAGTGTACCAGATGTCCCCCTTCAAAATGGCAAATTGTTGGCGCCCTTCCCACTCAATATTTGGGAAGAGGCCCAGGGCCTTTGCCTATAAATAGGACTAGCCACCCCCAGGGTAGGAAAGGGAGAGAGAATCGAGAAGAGAGGGGGAGAGAAGGGTGACTGAACTCCCCCTAGCAGCTCGTCGCCCCAGCCAAGAACAGACCCTCGCGAGGCTGTTCTTCCTTGTATTGCTCATCATCATCAGCCCAAGAGGCAATCCACCACACCACACACTGGAGTAGGGTATTACACCACAATGGTGGCCCGAACCAGTATAAACCATGTGTCTCTTGTGCTGTTCTTTCCATAGCTTAGATCTTAGCGAGGCGGAGGGGTGCAGGTAGGTAGAAGGCGAAATCTCCGCGTGCACCCCAGTGTTCGAACCTCAAGGGTCTGCCAGAACCCGAAATCCGACATTTGGCGCGCCAGGTAGGGGTGCACCAGAGTTTTCCCTTCTGCCACCGCCACGACCTGCCTCGCGATGAGTAGCCCGTCGCCCGCTCCGGCCGCCGGCGCCAGCACGGGGGCCAGGGGGCTCCGAGCCCTGGCCCCAGCCCTGCAACGGGTACGGTGGCCGGACAAGTTCAAGCCAACGACGCTGCCGTGCTACAGCGGCGCGACTGATCCGCTGGCCTTCTTGCTGGCGTACGAGGAGGCCATCCTCAAAGTTGGAGGTGATGATAGGGTCATGGCCAACTGGCTCCCCACGGCCCCCACCGGCGCTCCGCGCGCATGGCTGCTCCACCTGCCGGCAGCCTCCGTGGCCTCTTGGGAAGAGCTCCGCAGCCACTTTCCCGCCCACCACGCTACACCAACACCCCCGATCGTCGCGGCCCTCTTGGGCGGCTCGCAGGCGCCGCCTACAAGTCACCACGTCAAGTCGTTCATCCGCCGGGTCGGCGCCGCTTCCACGCGGCAGGGGGCTCTCCTGGACCGGGCGGCGCCCAAGGCCGGCCTAACCTTCAGCTCAGAGGACCACCCCTCCAACTCGGCCTGCTCGGGTGCGCTCCCCATGCTGTGCACCCCCACCATCTGCTAGGTGGCCGTCACCAGAACTCTCATCGATGGCGGTGTGGGCCTCAGCATGCTCTCGGTTGAGGCCTTCAACCTCCTCTGCATACCCCTAGAATGGCTGCAACCCAGCCAGCCCTTCTCAGGCGTTGGGGGCGGATCATCTACCTCCTTGGGACAGATCCGGCTCCCAGTAACCTTCGTCACCTACACAACTTCCGCACGGAGCTGGTCGACTTCGACATTGCCCCATCGGCCTCCCCTACAACGCCATCCTCGGCTACCCAGCGCTGGCCCAGTTCATGGCCGCGACGCACCCGGCGTACAACCTCATGAAGATGCCCGGGAGCAGCGGTGTCCTCACCGTGCACGGGGACACCGGAGACGCCCTGCGAGTGCTCAAGCTCGCCTTCCAGACGGCGGTGTCGGCACAGCCCGCCGACTCGGAGACCCCCGAGCCCAAGGGGGCTGCACCCGCCAAGAAGAAACAGTCGTTCACCCAAGACAAGGCAGAAACCAAGCAGATACCCATTGATGAGGACGGGTCCACCCATGCCACTTTCACCATAGGCGCCAACCTCGAGCCCGAGCAGGAGGAGGCCCTGGTCAGGTTCCTGCGTGCAAACAAGAAGGTATTTGCTTGGAAGCCTGACCAGTTAGCGGGGATCCCTAGGAGCGTAATCGAGAATCACCTCAATGTGTGCCCCAACATGCGCCCTGTGAAGCAGAAGGCAAGGCGGCAGTCCACAGAAAAGCAGGCCTTCATCGTCCAAGAGACCCCGCAAACTAGAAGCCGCTGGGGTCATTCGCGAGGTCCGATACCCGGATTGGTTGGCCAACCCTGTTGTTGTACCAAAGAAGGGAGGGAAGGAGCGCATGTGTGTCGACTTTACCAACCTCAACAAGGCATGCCCGCAAGATCCGTTCCCGCTCCCCCGCATCGACCAGATCGTCGATTCCACCGCAGAATGCGACCTGCTATGCTTCTTGGATGCCTTCTCTGGGTATCACCAGATCAAGACGGCGGTAGAAGACGTGGAAAAGATAGCCTTCCTAACCCCGTGTGGGGTGTACTGCTACACGTGCATGCCATTCGGGCTGCGTAACACAGGGGTGACCTTTCAGCGGCTGATGCACATCACCTTGGGCCCGCAGCTCGGAAAGAATGTTGAGGCTTACGTCGATGACATTGTGGTGAAGTCTCGGGAGGCCAGGACCCTGATACAGGACCTAGAGGAAACCTTCGCGAGCCTCAACGCAGTGAACCTGCGGCTCAACCCAGAGAAGTGTGTGTTCGGAGTCCCCTCGGGCAAGCTCTTGGGTTTCCTCATGTCCCACCGAGGCATCGAGGCTAACCCGGAAAAGGTCAAGGCAGTCGAGGACATGAGCTCGCCAAAGACCCTCAGAGAAATGCAGAAGCTCACTAGGCGCGTGACCGCGCTGGGGCGCTTCATCTCCAAGTTGGGGGAGCGAGCGCTGCCCTTCTTCCAGCTAATGAAGAAAAATGGGCCCTTTGAATGGACTGAAGAGGCCGACAAGGCATTCCAGGATCTCAAGAGATACCTGACCAGCCCTCCGGTCATGGTGGCCCCGCGCCCTCAAGAGCCCCTGGTGCTTTACCTCGCCGCCACTCCCTACTCCGCCAGCGCAGCCCTGGTGGCGGTTAGGGAGGAGCGTCGAATCAAAACCACAGCAGCAGCCCGGGACAAGGCAAAACAGAAACAAGGAAGGCCCACAGAAACCGCCACCACGGCTGAGGAGGATCAGCCGACGCAGAGGAGTGCACCGGAGGCGGAAGAGGCCCCTCTCCCAGATGGCCAGCCTCAGGAGGCCACATCGCCTCAGGAGGCGCCATGGTCTCCGGAGGGCGCCACCAGCACTGACGCACCCAACCTCGTTGAGCACCCAGTGTACTTCGTCAGCACGGTGTTGCGGGACGCGAGGGCACGGTACCCCATGCCTCAGAAGCTCCTCCTCGCGCTACTGGTGGCCTCGCGCAAGCTGCGGCACTATTTTTAGGGTCACCCCATCAAGGTCGTCTCGTCATACCCCCTGGAGAGAGTGCTCAGGAGCCCTAACTCAGCTGGAAGGGTCGCTGAGTGGAACATAGAACTGCAAGCGTTTCAGCTCGAATTCAGCACGACCAGAGTCATCAAGGGAGCAGCATTAGCGGATTTTGTGGCAGAATGGACGGAGGCACTAGGCCTCAAGGCCGATGAGGATCGGTCCCTCTCCCCGGGAAGCGAGGCG
Organism: Triticum dicoccoides; assembly: GCF_002162155.2. NCBI lineage: Eukaryota > Viridiplantae > Streptophyta > Magnoliopsida > Poales > Poaceae > Triticum > Triticum dicoccoides. The sequence continues at coordinate 428,629,243 of NC_041392.1, read as the reverse complement.
CCAGAAGGCTGGGTCATGTACTTCGATGGGGCGTTCTCCAGGCATGGCGCTGGGGCTGGGGCGGTGCTTATATCGCCCACTCAGGACAAGCTCTACTATGCTATACAACTCTGTTTCCAGCAAGGTGAAAAGGTCTCCAACAACATAGCGGAGTATGAAGGTTTAATAGCGGGCTTGAAGGCCGCAACTGCCCTGGGGGTGAAACGCCTCACCATCAAGGGCGATTCGCGGCTCCTTGTCAATTTCTCCAACAAGGTGTACGAGCCGAAAGATGAGCACATGGAAGCCTACCTTGCGGAGGTCCGCAGGATGGAGAAGCAGTTCTGGGGGTTGGAGTTGCGGCATGTGCCCCGTGGCACCAATCAGGAGGCCGACGACATCACCAAACGGGCGTCCAGACAGTTACCTCAGGAGCCTGGCGTCTTCGAGGAGCGGCTCTTCAAGCCCTCAACCCTGCCGTTATTGTCAAACACGGCTCAGCCTCGGGAGGAGCTCCCCCAGCCACCTGCCTCAGGAGCCCCGGTCTGTGGCCCGACCTCAGGAGCATGCCTTCTCCTGACGATGGAACCTCAGGAGGGGTGCTGGATCACGGAGCTCTGGAGTTACTTAACACAAGGGACCCTGCCGGAGAAGGAGGAGGAAGCGGAGCGTGTGGCACGGCAGGCCACGGCATACTGCATCAAGGATGGAGAGCTCTACCGGAAGCAACCAAACGATGTATCCCTGCGCTGCATCTCCAGGGAGCAAGGAAAGGAACTGCTGGAAGATATACACGGCGGAGACTGTGGACATCATTCATCGTCACGGACCCTCGTCGGCAAGGCGTTCCGTAGTGGGTTTTATTGGCCCACCACACTCAATGACGCAGTCGAACTGGTGAAAGCTTGTGAGGCCTGCCAGTTCCACGCCAAGCAAATCCATTAGCCGGTAGGAGGCCTACAGACTATACCCCTTTCGTGGCCATTCGCAGTCTGGGGCTGGACATCCTGGGCCCGTTTCCTCGGGCGCCAGGGGGCTACCGCTACCTCTACATCGCCGTGGACAAGTTCACCAAGTGGGCTGAAGTAGAGGCCGTCCGCACCATCCCCGCGGGTTCCGCGGTCAAGTTCATCAGGGGCATCGTGAGCCGGTTCGGGGTGCCGAACCGCATCATCACAGAGAACGGTTCGCAGTTCACCAGTAACCTCTTCAAAACATACTGTGCAAACCTTGGAACGCAGATATGCTACGCTTCGGTGGCGCACCCCCGAAGCAACGGCCAGGCCGAGCGAGCCAACACAGAGGTCCTGAGGGGCCTCAAGACCAGGACGTTCAAGAAGAAGCTGGAGGCCTACGGCAGAGGTTGGTACGACGAGCTTCAGTCCGTGTTGTGGTCCATCCGCACAACCGCGACCAAGCCGACTGGAGAGACCCCGTTCTTCCTGGTCTACGGAGCCGAAGCGGTCCTCCCTCACGAGGTCAGACGTTGCTCCGCGCAGGTCCTGGCGTTCGACGAGGCGCAGCAGGACGCCATGCGGGGGATGGACCTCATGCTGGGGGAGGAACATCGCCAAGAAACCGCGCTGCGAGCGGTGAGGTACCAACAAGCACTGTGACGATATCACTGCCGCAACATCCGCCCCAGAACTCTCGAGGTAGGAGACCTCGTGCTCAGGCGGGTTCTCTCCAGGGAGGGACTGCACAAGCTCTCTCCCATGTGGGAGGGCCCGTTCAAGGTTGTTCATGTTTCCAGGCCCGGCTCCGCGCGCTTGGAGACTCAGGAGGGGGTGCCAGTCCAGAACGCATGGAACATCCAGCACCTCCGGAGGTTCTACCCCTAAAAAAGCCCAGAGCCTGTGAAGAAGGCAATTGCCTATGAACATTATCCTTTTTGGAAAAGGCCCAGAGCCTGTGAAGAAGGCGAATGCCTGTGAAGCTGTCGCGTTTTGGAAAAGGCCTAGAGCCTGTGAAGAAGGCGAATGCCTGTGAAGCTGTCGCGTTTTCGAAAAGGCCCAGAGCCTGTGAAGAAGGCGAATGCCTGTGAAGCTGTCGCGTTTTGGAAAAGGCCCAGAGCCTGTGAAGAAGGCGAATGCCTGTGAAGTTGTCGCGTTTTGGAAAAGGCCCAGAGCCTGTGAAGAGGGCAAATGCCCGTGAAGCCTGCTTCCTCCAAGAAAGGCCCGGAGCCTGTGAAGAAGGCCAACACCTGTGAAGCTCGCCGCCCGTGACACTCTCACGTAATAATGAGTTGGGGCTGTACACGCCCCGGAGTCTCAGGAGCGCCGGCCTCAGGCCCTGGGGCTCCCTCCCACGCCCAGTGGCAGCACTTAGCTCCGCGCTGGTGAGAAGACGTCGAAGACTAGATTAGGTGCCGGACGCGGCTTTTTCATTTACTTTATGCAGTTGGCTTGTTCATTCTCATTCAAAGTTTTATTGAAGTTGTTGCCGTCTTTGGCTCATGGTTCTTCGACTTTTCACTCTCCTGCCTCGATTTCTCTTATGCAAGGCCTCGCGAGGGGGGGGCAGTCGAGCGCCCTCGTGAGTGTTCCTGTCCTAGTCGTTCAAAGGTTTCGCGACCTGTGTCCATTACAGGAGCACCCCTCCAGTCCGTGCCCCACGGGCACCGCGACACGAACACAGGGCCTGGGTCGGTCGCCCCCCCACGGCTGGGGCCGGGAACTATCCACGCGTGGGCACATAGCCGAAGGGCACGATAACGGAAGCAAAGCGATGATTAACAGCAATAACCCAAACACGCCCCCGCGGGGCTCCACGCTACTGTCTTTTTACGCAGGAAAAAGGAAAAGAAAGAACAAATCAGGCGCAGCTCGCCTCACACCGGCCTGCAGGGAAGGCTCGAACTGCCTCCGGGGCTCAGGCAGACTCCCTCTCGCGCTTCACCGAAGCGCGACGGCGGGCAGAGACGCTACCACCTCCCAAGCAGGTATGACGGCGTGGAGGCTGACCGCGGCCATCGCTAGAAGAGTCGCCGCCTGAAGAAGAACCGGTGAAGCTTGGGGAACCCTGAGCGTCGCCAATCACGCGAGCGCTGTCCTCTCCATCATCGCCGGGGCTGGGTTCCCGGCCGCGGTCGTCGTCCTCAGGACAGCACCCTGCGTGGCGACCATCTTCCCCAAACACCCTCACGTAGAGGGTGGCATCGCCGTCAAACTTGAAGTGCAGGGTGCACCGACGGCTCAGGCCACGCGCGCAGGCAAACATCTGCCAACCGCGGGTCAAGGCCAGGCTCCCGGCTGCGGTGACCTCCAGTGAAGCCCATGAGGCCTGGCTGCAGCAGCCGTCTGCCTGAAGCCAGAGGCCGCCCGGGGCTCCGGCCGGGAGCTCGCCGAGGAGGAAGCGAGGAAGTTGAAGTCGGGTGCTAGTCGGCTCCGCCGACCACACAACGAACTCCAGCAGCACCTCTGCAGCACGAAAGCGCGGCCTAGGGGGACGCGCGACCGAAGCGCGGCCTAGGGGGACGCGCGACCGAAGCGCGCCCCCCGGTCGCAGCAGCCCCCCCGTCACCGTGATGGAAATCGTCTCCACGGCCGCAGGGAGCTGCCGTGGTGGCCACAAGATGTTTGCGAGGGCGCCCTCGGCCGTGCTTGGGCGGGGGAGAGGCAGGCTCAACCTGGTGAGCCTTCCCCTTCTCTGCGGCCGAGAACCTCCTCGACGGGGCCATAAAGAAGAAGGAGAAGCAAGGGGGAATGAACTGGAAGGGCGCGCGCCGATCCGTACTTATAACTGGCGAGGGCCAACCGTCGGCCCCCACGATCGCAGGTAATCATGACCCGCTTTGCATGCAGGGACTTGTCCAATCCGTGCAGTTGCCGAGGCGCCGTGGGGAAGTGGAGACGCCCACGTCCAATCAACCGCCACGCGGCACCCAATGCCGTAGGCTGTTAGGGCCTGCGGCGCTTCGCACTTGCCCTTTCGCCTCCCTGCACGGCCAAGTCCGGGCGCGCCTTGGGCCCAGGGGCTACTGTCGGTGTTCTGGGAATGGGGGTCCCTAGACTTGCCTGCCTGCGGCCTGCGGCATGGCTAGAGGAGGGCCCCAGCACGGCCCATCTTCATCAACACAGACCCAAGACCCTCGCGAGGGGTCAAGCCTCGTGGGGCAGACGACACAGAGCTTCCTCAGGCATGGCCTCATCAGGCTGGCTCGCAAGGAGGCGGAGAGATCAAGGCGGGGTACCTCACGATGTGCCCGTGACGCAAGCCATGACGACCAAGGGTGCCAGGCGGGCGTCAGCCCGCGCAGTGTCCTCCTTTCCTCTTTGGTGCAAAGGGAGCAAGCGCAGGCGAGAGCATCAAGCAAAGTCACCCGTTTCGGTGCAACGATACCAAGACCAGCCCAACGGCAGGGAGGAAGTCATTGTGGAGCCCAAGCCATCGTCACCACCAGAGCCTTTAGCAGGCGAGGACCAACTTTAGTCAGGATAAGTGTACCAGATGTCCCCTTCAAAATGGCCAATTGTTTTCGCCCTTCCCGCTCAATATTTGGGAATAGGCCCAGGGCCTTTGCCTATAAATAGGACTAGCCACCCCCAGGGTAGGAAAGGGAGAGAGAATCAAGAAGAGAGAGAGAGAGAGAGAGAGAAGGGTGACTTAACTCCCCCTAGCAGCTCGTCGCCCCAGCCAAGAACAGACCCTCGCGAGGCTGTTCTTCCTTGTATTGCTCATCATCATCAGCCCAAGAGGCAATCCACCACACCACACACTGGAGTAGGGTATTACACCACAACGGTGGCCCGAACCAGTATAAACCATGTGTCTCTTGTGATGTTCTTTCCATAGCTTAGATCTTAGCGAGGCAGAGGGGTGCATGTAGGTAGAAGGCGAAATCTCCGCGCGCACCCCAGTGTTCGAACCTTAAGGGTCTGCCAGAACCCGAAATCCGAGACGGCTGTCCGAGGACCCCCTAATCCGAGACTCCCTCAGTAGCCCCTGCACCAGGCTTCAATGACGATGAGTCCGGCGCGCAGATTGTCTTCGGCATTGCAAGGCGGGTTCCTCCTCCGAATATTCCATAGAAGATTTTGAACACAAGGATAGTGTCCGGCTCTGCAAAACAAATTCCACATACCACCGTAGAGAGTATAATATTTCCACAAATCTAATCTGCTGACAATTTTTCATAACGTGACATCACGTCATGGCCCGATCATTATTCGAACCGTTTTTCTCAACCAACTACTGCACATATTGCGAGGCATTTTTATTGGCACGTCTTGGCGAAGCAGAGATCGTGTCCCCTTATCACGGGATTTTCATCAATACGGGTGTGGGTAACCCAATCGTGCTCGTTAGTAGGACTCCTCGATTTTAGGCAACTTCCAAACGCCACACCGAGGACGCTTGATATTCGCCCTCTTTATAAAGGGGCCAAAGCCTGTCCTTTTCTTCTCGCGCTCAATCCCTCCCTTCCCCCACATCGAGTTCCAACACCCAAGGCTCAGGCGAAGCCCTTCGGTCCTTCAATCATGTCCGGATCCAACCTTCAGGGCCGGTGGATGGCTTCCTCTGTCACAAAGGAGGACATCAAGAAGCTAAGGGAGGCCAGGTATCTGACCGCCAAAATCTTGCACAGGCTGCCTGCCCGAGGGCAGGTCATCCCCACTCCCGAACCTAACGAGAGTGTCATATTTGTTTCCCACTTCCTCCGAGGGCTAGGCTTTAGTATTGATCCCTTCATCAGAGGGCTCATGTTCTATTATGGGCTCGACTTCCACGATCTAGCTCCCGATTCCATCCTTCACATGTCGTTGTTTATCATCGTATGTGAAGCCTTCCTCCGCATCACCCCACACTTCGGCTTATGGCTCAAGACCTTCAATGTGAAGCCGAAGATGATTGATGGGCGACACGCAGAATGCGGAGGTGCCACAATAAGCAAAGGTGTCGATGCCCCATGGCCAAAGGGTTCCTTCCCGGAGATGTCCAACTTATGGCAGCGGGAGTGGTTTTACATCACAGCTCCCCGAAGTACTAAGTGGGTGGCTGCCCCCTCCTTCTGTTCGGGCCCCCCACCACAACTGGCATCATGGGTCAACAAGGGGCTAGACTAGGGGCCGGTTAATGACGTGCCGACATTGCAAAGTCGCATCCGAGATCTCCCCAATAGGGATGTCAGTCTCGTCAAAGTAATGCAAGTTATGCTAGTTCATCGGGTCCTGCCATGCCAGCGTCGATCTCTCCGTATGTGGGAGTTCAACCCAGAAGCACCGCGAACTATCCAACAGTTCTTCGGCGTGATGCTCGAAGAGATGTATGGATTGTTCTTCGGATCACGAGTAATGTGTTGGAACACCACCAAGGATGCGGGTCTCAACTGTAATCGTCCAGATACCCAGGTAAGTATTTCCTCGACTGAACACGCTGTCTTTTAATTTGCCATAACATAATTCTGAAAAAAATTCTCTTGGACAGGACTGGATAAGAAAGGCAAAGATGATCAGGTGTTCAACTCCCCTTCCCGAAGGCTCGCCGGATCCTGTACTAGTCAAGTGATGAGTAACAGATAGTTTTGTGATAGGATAATTTGTAACGAGCAACAAGTAACAAAAGTAATTGACGTGCAGCAAGGTGGCCCAACCCATTTTGTAGCAAAGGACAAGCCTGGACAAACTAATATATAGAGAAAAGCGCACCCGAGGACACATGGGAATATCGTCAAGCTGGTCTTCATCATGTTCATATGATTCGCGTTCAGTACTTTGATAATTTGGTATGTGGGTGGACCGGTGCTTGGGTACTGTCCTTACTTGGAAAAGCATCCCACTTATGATTAACCTCTATTGCAAGCATCCGCAACTACAACAAAAGAGTTAAGATAAACCTAACCATAGCATGAAACATATGGATCCAAATCAGCCCCTTATGAAGCAACGCATAAACTAGGGTTTAAGCTTCTGTCACTCTAGCAACCCATCATCTACTTATTACTTCCCAATGCCTTCCTCTAGGCCCAAATAATGGTGAAGTGTTATGTAGTCGACGTTCACATCACACCACTAGAGGAGAGACAACATACATCTCATCAAAATATCAAACGAATACCAAATTCACATGACTACTAATAGCAAGACTTCTCCCATGTCCTCAGGAACAAACGTAACTACTCACGAAGCATAATCATGTTCATAATCAGAGGGGTATTAATATGCATATAGGATCTGAACATATGATCTTCCACCAAATAAACCAACTAGCATCAACTACAAGGAGTAATTAACACTACTAGCAACCTACTAGTACCAATCCCGGACTTGGAGACAAGAATTGGATACAAGAGATGAACTAGGGTTTTGAGAGGAGATGGTACTGGTGAAGATGTTGATGGAGATTGCCCTCTCCCGATGAGAGGAGCGTTGGGGATGACGATGGCGATGATTTCCCCCTCCAAGAGGGAAGTTTCCCTAGCAGAACAGCTCTGCCGGAGCCCTAGATTGGATCCGCCAAGGTTCCGCCTCGTGGCGGCGGAGTTTCGTCCAAGGAGATGGCTTATGATTTTTTTCCTCATCGAAAGACTCCATATAGCAGAAGATGGCCATCGGAGGGCCACCAGGGGACCCACGAGGTAGGGGCGCGCCCAGGGGGGTAGGGCGCGCCCCCACCCTCGTGGGAAGGGGTGGCCCCATGGTGAACTTCTTGCGCTCAGTATTTTTTATATATTCTGAAAACGTCTTCTGTGAAGTTTCAGGACTTTTGGAGCTGTGCAGAATAGGTCTCTAATATTTGCTCCTTTTCCAGCCCAGAATCTCAGCTGCCGGCATTCTCCCTCTTTATTTAAACCTTGTAAAATAAGAGAGAATAGGCATAAGTATTGTGACATAATGTGTAATAACATCCCATAATGCAATAAATATTGATATAAAAGCATGATGCAAAATGGACGTATCAACTCCCCCAAGCTTAGACCTCGCTTGTCCTCAAGCGAAAGCCGAAATCAAAAAATATGTGCACATGTTTAGAGATAGAGGTGTCGATAAAAGTAAAATACGGACATGAGGGCATCATGATCATTCTTAGAACAACAACTTACATAATTCTTGTCATATGATTTCTTATGCTAGAGTAATAATTCAATCACAATTTCAAGTATGAATCGTAAACTTCATTGAAAACTAACAAACTATAATATCAGACATTGGAGCAATTGCAATTTATCATAACATAGGAAAGAGTCAATATATAAGAGCTTTTCAGCAAGTCCACATACTCAACTATCATATAGTCTTTCACAATTGCTGACACTCACGCAATACTTATGGGTATGGACTTTCAATCGGACATAGAGAAAGATAGGGGCTTATAGTTTTGCCTCCCAACGTTTTACCTCAAGGGTAATGTCAAAAATAATAGTTCATGAAAACTCACATCCAATTAGCCATATATACCAGGTGAAAGTGCATTATATCAACTAGAGGGGGGGGTGAATAGGCGATTTTTATGAAATTCTTCACTGAGGAATTTGCCGGTGAGGAAATTCCTTAGCGAAGAACTACTAGCAGCGGAATAAGTACTCAAAAGTAAAGATAACAGAACACAAGCATAGTCATCATGATGAAATGAAGATAGGCACAGAGTACAGGAAGCGTAAGCACAGGATAACACAGGATGAAGACAAACAGACTAAAAAAATTGAACTGAGGAAATTGAGAAAGTCTTCAGTCAAACTCTTCAAACACAGATGTGAACAAACACACAACACAGTTATGAGGAAATGAACGAGTTGAGGGAATAGAACCAGTAAGCTTGGTGAAGACAATGATTTGGTAGACCAGTTCCAACTGCTGTCTTAGTTGTACGTCTGGTTGGAGCGGATGAGTATTTAAACTCGAGGACACACAGTCCCAGACACCCAGTCCTGAACACGCAGCTCAGGACACCAAGTCCTCACCGTATTCTGCTTGAACTAAGGTCACACAGACCTCGTCCAATCACTCGTGGTAAGTCTTCAGGTGACTTCCGAACCTTCACAAACTTGGTCACTCGGCGATCCACAATTCCTCTTGGATGCTCTAGACCATGATGCCTAACCATCTGGAAGAAGCACAGTCTTCAAAGGTAACAAGCATCGGATCCACGCAGGATCAATCTCTTCAGTGATGCTCAATCACTTGGGGTTTGTAGGTGTTTGGGTTTGGGTTTTTCCTCACTTGATGATTTTCGCTCAAAGTCCTCGGAGGATGGGTTGCTCTCAAATGACAAGTGTCAGTTTCTCTTGGAGCAGCCAACCAGCTAGTGGTTCTAGGGGGGCGGCTATTTATAGCCTAGGGAGCAGCCCGACATGATAAGACATAAATGCCCTTCAATGATATGATCGTTAGGTGGATAGATATTTTTGGGACAGCTGGCACATAGCACAGCAACGGTCGGAATTTTGAGTAGCAAAATCCTCAGGGCTATCATGTTCCTTACTGTGTAGGAAATCCGCACTGGCGAATTCCTAACTCCTCAGTCAGAACAAATTCCTCAAAGACCAGAAGAACTTCGTCTCTGTCACTGAAGAATATGACTGGACCATATGAGATTTCCAATGGCTTCACTCGAAGGGATTGGTAGGTGTAGGATTTTGAGTTGAGCATCACATGGAAATTTTTCTTTAGTATTTCCTCGACCCCCTTTAATAGTACGGTGTTTCCTATGACTCAAGAAATAGAAAATGAAACTACGAAAACAAAAGTCTTCACGCTTCATGTTCCTCGAATGAATACCAGGTCTTCAAGGTCACACCAATTTCTTCACTTTCAAAGTCTTCAGAAAGTCTTCAGAAATCCAAAGTCTTCGGTCGAAGAACTTCATTTTTAGGGGTCGACTTTCTCTGTAAATGTCAAACTCCTCATAGACTTATAGACCTGGGTACACTCACAAACGCATTAGTCCCTTAACATATATGTCTTCAATACACCAAAATCATTAAGGGGCACTAGATGCACTTACAATCTCCCCCTTTTTGGTGATTGATGACAATATAGGTTAAGTTTTCAACGGGGATAAACATATGAAGTGTAAATATTGATATTGAGGAATTTGATTGCAAGATATAGAAGAACTCCCCCTGAAGATGTGCATAGTGAGGAATTTGCTTTTGAAGCAATGCACACTTGAAGAGTTGAATCATGGAGATCTCCCCCTATATCTTGTAATTCATACACGCATTTGACATATAATAGTGAAGAATTTGAAATGCATGATGAAATATGGTGACTGATGTAATTCAGCATGCGTGCATTAGCATATATGAGGAATAAGCATGCAGAAAAACATATCAAAAGTATCAGAGCACCATCGGGTTTTAGTTTACAACTCAATCCAATAAAGTCTCAGAAGAACGAGAGTTGTAACTTGAAAAAAAACGCCCATATAGAAAGACCCGCTTGAAGAACAACTCAAAATTCTCCCCCTTTCTCAGCAAATGACCAAAAGGGTCCGATCACATTCACTTTGCAGAAAAAACAACTTGAAGAATTAGCAATAAGTGAATGCTGTAGAGGACATAAACTCATATATATATATATAGCCAATGAAGAAAAACGACGGAAACAGTGAAGACAATGCAAAGTTGAAGAATATGAACAATTGAGGAGTTTCAACTTTTGGTGGTGGCGTGACCCACCATATAAGAATGATGATTTCAGACACCGCGTACAATTATCATAGGGTTCTGAGAATCAAAATCTTCGTTAATTTCTTTACACTAAGAGTATTATTCTTCATTGATTTGAAGAAAAACGTGTCTTCATGTGTTGCACATTTAAGTCGTCAATTTTTCATAAGTGTTAGGATGAGTGTCCTTTTCAAAGAACATTCGAAGATTCTAGGATATTTAGCTCACACCGCAACTTGCTAAATCTCTTCTCATCAAAGGGCTTTGTGAAGATATCGGCTAGCTATTCTTCAGTCTTCACATGCTCAATAGAAATGTCGCCCTTCAACACATGATCACGAAGAAAATGATGACGAATCTGAATGTGCTTAGTCTTCGAGTGATGAACTGGGTTGTGAGCAATCTTGATGGCACTCTCATTGTCACAGAAGAGAGGCACATTCTTCATGTTGACGCCGTAGTCCTTGAGAGTTTGCTTCATCCATAGCAATTGAGCACAGCAAGAACCAGGGGCAATGTACTCAGCTTCAGTAGTAGATAGTGATACGCAGTTCTGTTTCTTCGAGGACCAACAGACCAAAGATCGTCCGAGGAAATGACATGTACCAGATGTTGACTTGCGGTCCACACGATCACCAGCATAGTCAGAGTCAGAATATCCAATGAGATCAAAAGCCGAGCCCTTGGGGTACCATAATCCAATTGTTGGTGTGTGAGCTAGATATCGAAGAATATGCTTCACAGCCTTATGGTGTGATTCCTTCGGTGCAGCTTGAAATCAGGCACACATGCAAACACTAAGCATTATGTCTAGCCTAGATGCACATAAGTACAATAAAGAACCAATCATGGAGCGGTATACCTTCTGATCGAAGTCAATACCATTTTCATCAGTGCATAGATGGCCATTTGTGGGCATAGGAATTTTGACGCCTTTGCAATCTTGCATGCCGAATTTCCTCAGTACATCCTTGAGGTATTTCTCCTGAGATATGAATATGCCATTGCATTATTGACGAATTTGAAGACCTAAGAAGAATTTCAACTCTCCCATCATAGACATTTGATATTCTTCACTCATCATATAGGCAAATTCATCACTATAACGTTGGTCAGTACAGCCAAAGATAATATCATCAACATATATTTGGCACACAAACAATTCACCATCATAAGATTTAGTGAAAAGAGTAGGGTCGAGTGAACCGGGTTTGAAGCCTTTCTCCATGAAGAATTCCTTCAATGTGTCATACCACGCCCGTGGGGCCTGCTTGAGGCCATAGAGGGCCTTGTTGAGTCTGAAGACTTTGTCAGGATTCTTCGGATCTTCAAAACCTGGGGGTTGAGCAACATATACTTCTTCTCAAGCTTACCATTGAGGAATGCACTTTTCACATCCATTTGATATAAAGTGATATCATGATGGTTAGCATAAGCAAGTAATACTCAAATAGCCTCAAGTCTAGCAACAGGTGTAAAAGTTTCATCGAAATCAATTCCTTCAACCTGTGTGTAGCCTTGAGCTACAAGCCGTGCCTTATTCCTCACCACAAGGCCATTTTCATCTTGCTTGTTGCGGTAGATCCACTTTGTGCCAATGGTATTGTGCTTGCGAGGATCTGGACGTTTGACCAGTTCCCAGACATTGTTGAGCTCGAACTGATGTAATTCTTCTTGCATGGCCTGAATCCACTTAGGCTCCAGAAATGCTTCATCTACCTTAGTGGGCTCTGTGATAGAGACAAAGGCATAGTGCCCACAAAAGTTAGATAAATGTGAAGCTTTTGAGCGTGTGAGAGGACCTGGCGCTTTGATGTCATTGATGATCTTTTCAACTTGCACTTCTTTTGCAATGCGAGGATGAACTGGTTGTCGTTGAGGAATTTGATCAGCATTCTCTTCAGCACCATTTTCTTTAGTATTTTCTTCAGGTGCATTAGCTCGACATTCTTCATGTTCTGGAATGAATTCTTCAGCAGATTCTTCAGTAGGAATGACATCCTCAGTAGCCTTGAACTTGATAGTTTCCTCAGGTGTTGGTTCATCTATCACAGTAGGTAGGTGCTCTCTTTGCGAGCCATTAGTTTCATCGAACCGCACATCTACAGTTTTAACAACCTTGTGAAGAACGTTGTTGAAGACTTTGTAGGTGTGCGAGTCCTTTCCGTAACCAAGCATAAAACCTTCATGTGCTTTCGGTGCAAATTTTGAGTTGTGGTGAGGATCTCTAATCCAACATTTAGCACTGAAGACTTTGAAATAACTTACATTGGGTTTCTTATCAGTGAGGAGTTCATAGGCAGTCTTCTTGAAGAATTTGTGAAGATATACTCTATTGATGATGTGGCACGCAGTATCAATTGCCTCAGTCCAGAAACGACGAGGCGTTTTGTATTCATCAAGCATAGTGCGAGCCATCTCAGCAAGAGTCCTGTTCTTGCGCTCCACGATGCCGTTCTCCTGAGGAGTGTAAGGAGCAGATAACTCATGAGTAATACCAAGTTCATCAAGATAGTCATCGAGACCATAATTCTTGAACTCAGTGTCATTGTCACTTCTGATGTGCTTGATCTTCACACCAAAGTTGGTTGAAGCCCTCGAGGAAAATCGTTCGAAGACTTCCTGCACTTCATGTTTGTAAGTAACAAGGTGTACCCATGTGTAATGAGAGTAATCATCAACAATAACAAAGCCATATTGAGATGCTTCATTTGAAACAGCAGAATAATGATTAGGACCAAAGAGATCCATGTGAAGCAATTCAAATGGGCGAGTAGTGGTCATGATAGTCTTCGCCGGATGCTTGGCCTTTGTCATCTTCCCAGCTTCACAGGCTCCACATAGGTGATCCTTGAGGAATTTGACATTCTCGATGCCAATGACATGCTTCTTCTTCGCAAGCGTGTGCAAATTCCTCATGCCTGCATGACCAAGTCGTCGATGCCAGAGCCAGCCTTCTGAAGCTTTTGCAAGTAGGCACACGGCTGGTTGTGGACCTGTAGAGAAATCAACAATGTACAGGTCTGCTATCCTAAAGCCTTTGAAGACTTTGGAATTGTCAGCTTCCATAACCACAACACAATGGTACTTGCCAAAGACAACAACCATATCAAGGTCACAAAGCATTGAGACAGACATATGGTTGTATCCTAAGGACTCAACAAGCATGACTTTGTCCATGTGTCGATCCTTTGTGATCGCAACCTTACCTAGACCCAATACCCGACTTTTGCCTTTGTCGGCAAAGATGATATGCTTCAGATGCGACGGAGATAATGGAGCATCCATCAATATATTTTTGTCACCAGTCATGTGATTTGTACATCAACTATCGAGGACCCACTCAGTGGCTTTTGGTTGATCATCCTGCAGATGAATTAGTGCAGCTTACAAACTAGTATACTTCATCAGTGAAGAATATGACATCAATTCATCAGATCAATTTCATCAAGCAGAAGAATAGATAAAGCAGTATGAGGACGTGAGAAATGAAAGTTCATTTCTTCATGATTAGCCTGCGTCCTTTCAGGCATACTCAGGTCTCCAGCAAATTCTTTAGACGATTATGTACGTCTGGAGACCTAACCCTGCAGAAGAGATTAGTTCTTTTTCTTCACCACCCACATCTGAAGGGGTGGCAAAGAGTTCATCACTCTGTGAGCTCCATAAGAGAAAGGTGGCATAGATGCCAGTCCATTTCGTTTCACATAAGAGGGGTTAGAGTAAGCATAAGAGTAAGCAGAGAAATTCTTTGAGGACTTATGGACATAATGATTTGAAGAATAGTGCACATATCCATAATCCTTAGATCTTCCCTGCAAAATAGACGGGTTAGCATGATGATGTTCATATGAGGACTTTGATCCTTTTGAGGAATATGATCCATGTGAGGAGTTTGGTCCATATGAAGAATTTGGTCCATATGAAGAATTTGATCTGGGGTTCCTATTCTTCACAGGTGGCGTCATGATGACATTCACCTGAAGATTTTCAAGGCATCTTTTGGGAACCCAGATTTTCTTCATAGGGGAACCATTCCTACAGTTAGTGCCAACATATCTAGTAAATACTTCACCATTCTGATTTTTGAACAGTTTATAGTTGGAGGTAAATGACTCATCATCATAACGAGGAGATTCACATGCAAATCCAGATAAGTTAGATGGATCAACTGGAGGTCCCTTTGCAGCAACGCATGTAGTTTTGGGGTACTGCTCAGGCTTCCAATATGTACCATCAGAATTGAGTTTCCTCTCAAAGGAAATACCCTCTTTCCTAGGGTTCCTGTTGAGGATCTATTTTTTAAGAACATCATAAAGAGTCTGATGCCCTTTGAGGCTTTTGTACATGCCTGTCATGTACAATTCCTTCAGCCCTGCATCATCAGTGATACTAGCAGTGTCCTCAGATGAGGAATTAGTGATAGCAGAGGCATGTGAAGAATTTGAAACATTAGCAGCATTTGAACATTCAGGTGAAGAATTAGCAGATTCACGTTCAATGCACTTCAAGCATGGAGGAACAAATTCTTCCTGAGAAGCGCTGATTTGTTGAGCAAGTAATGAATCGCGCTCCTTCTGAAGATCTTCATAACTCACTCTTAGCTTCTCAAGGTCTTGCTTTCTTTGAAGAAATTCATAAGAAAGCTTCTCATGATCAGATAAGAGAGTGTTATGATGACCTTGAAGATTGTCAAACCTAGTCTGAAGTCTCTGAAGATTTTCAGTCAAGGCTTTAGTGCGATCCATTTCTTCACCCAACATATCATCACTTTTGTCTAGCATGTTTTGAACCTTTTCAAGAGCCCTTTGTTGTTTTACTGCAATCTTAGCAAGTTTAGAATAGTTGGGCTTAAGGTTTTCATCAGATTCATTCTCACTTGATTCAGAGGAGGTATATTTGAGTACCTTGGCACCCTTTGCCATGAAGCAATAGGTGGGAGCGTAGTCATCATCACCTTCATCAGCCTTGTTGGTGAGGTCATTTTCTTCAGTGTTGAAGATAGACTTGCTGACGAATGCAGTGGCGAGAGCTAGGCTCGCCACTCCGGATTCAGACTCCTCAGATGTCTCCTCTTCCTCATTTTCTTCAGATTCAGCCTCAGAGTCCATTTCCTTGCCAATGAATGCCCTAGCCTTCTTGGAGCTGCTCTTCTTGTGATATGAAGGCTTTGAGGATTTTGATGATGAAGATTTTGTGGATTTCTTCTTTTTCTTCGCATCATCAGAACTGTAATCCTTGTATTTCTTCTTCTTTGATTCCTTTTCCCACTGAGGACAATCTTGAATTTAATGTCCAGGTTTCTTGCATTTGTGATAGAGCCTCCTCTTGTAGTCACTGGATGAGGAATCATTGCTCCTTGAGGGTCTTCCAAGGCGACCACGTCTTGAGAACTTTTGGAACTTCTTCACAAGTAGAGCTAGATCATCGCTTAGTTCTTCAGGATCACCAAGGCTGCTACTAGAGTCTTCATCTTCAGACTCGGATACTACCTTGGCCTTCAGTGCACGTGATCTGTCATAGCTCGAACCGTAAATATCTCTTTTTCAGCAAGTTGGAACTCATGAGTATTTAGCCTCTCGAGAATATCAGCGGGATCAAGTGACTTGTAATCAGCACGTTCTTGTATCGTCAATGCCAGAGTGTCAAATGAGGAATCAAGCGATCTCAGCAATTTCTTCACCACCTCATGGTCGGTGATGTCAGTGGCACCAAGTGCTTGAAGCTCATCTGAGATGTCAGTGAGGCGATCGAAGGTTTGTTGAACATTTTCATTGTCGAGTCTTTTGAAGCGGTTGAAGAGATTGCGAAGAACATCAACTCGAGAGTCACGCTATGTTGAGACTCCTTCATTCACTTTGGACAACCTGTCCCAGATAAGCTTTGCTATCTCCAAAGCACTCACTCTGCCATACTGTCCTTTGCTCAGATGGCCACATATGATATTCTTCGCTTGAGAGTCGAGTTGCCTGAATCTCTTCACATCAGCAGCTTTCAGAGAAGGTGTGACTGAGGGAACACCATTTTCCACAACATACCAGAGATCGTTGTCAATTGCCTCAAGATGCATTCGCATCTTATTCTTCCAGTAGGGGTAGTCCGTCCCATCGAAGGTAGGACACCCAGCAGAGACCTTGATCACACATGCGGTCGACATAACTAAAACTCCAAGCGGTTAAACCAAAATCACACAGAACAAGGGAGTACCTTGCTCTGATACCAATTGAAAGTGCGTTATATCGACTAGAGGGGGGTGAATAGGAGATTTTTATGAAATTCTTCACTGAGGAATTTGCCGGTGAGGAAATTCCTTAGCGAAGAACTACTAGCAGCGGAATAAGTACTCAAAAGTAAACATAACAGAACACAAGCATAGTCATCATGATGAAATGAAGACAGGCACAGAGTACAGGAAGCGTAAGCATAGGATAACACAGGATGAAGACAAACAGACTGAAGAAATTGAACTAAGGAAATTGAGAAAGACTTCAGTCAAAGTCTTCAAACATAGATATGAACAAACACACAACACAGTTATGAGGAAATGAACGAGTTGAGGGAATAGAACCAGTAAGCTTGGTGAAGACAATGATTTGGTAGATCAGTTCCAACTGCTGTCTTAGTTGTACGTCTGGTTGGCGCGGCTGAGTATTTAAACTCGAGGACACACAGTCCCGGACACCCAGTCCTGAACAGCAGCTCAGGACACCAAGTCCTCACCGTATTCTCCTTAAACTAAGGTCACACAGACCTCGTCCAATCACTCGTGGTAAGTCTTCAGGTGACTTCCGAACCTTCACAAATTTGGTCACTCGGCGATCCACAATTCCTCTTGGATGCTCTAGACCATGACGCCTAACCGTCTGGAAGAAGCACAGTCTTCAAAGGTAACAAGCGTCGGATCCACGCAGGATCAATATCTTCAGTGATGCTCAATCACGTGGGGTTTGTAGGTGTTTGGGTTTGGGTTTTTCCTCACTTGATGATTTTCGCTCAAAGTCCTCGGAGGATGGGTTGCTCTCAAATGACAAGTGTCAGTTTCTCTCGGAGCTGCCAAACAGCTAGTGGTTGTAGGGGGCGGCTATTTATAGCCTAGGGAGTAGCCCGACATGATAAGACATAAATGCCCTTTAATGATATGACCGTTATGTGGATAGATATTTTTGGGACAGCTGACGCATAGCACAGCAACGGTCGGAATTTTGAGTAGCAAAATCCTCAGGGCTATCATGTTCCTTACTGTGTAGGAAATCCGCACTGGCGAATTCCTAACTCCTCAGTCAGAACAAATTCCTCAAAGACCAGAAGAACTTCGTCTCTGTCACTGAAGAATATGACTGACTGGATTGTATGAGATTTCCAATGGCTTCACTCGAAGGGATTGGTAGCTGTAGGATTTTGAGTTGAGCATCACATGGAAATTTTTCTTTAGTATTTCCTCGACCCCCTTTAACAGTACAGCGTTTCCTATGACTCAAAAATAGAAAATGAAACTACGAAAACAAAAGTCTTCATGCTTCATGTTCCTCGAATGAATACCAAGTCTTCAAGGTCACACCAATTTCTTCACTTTCAAAGTCTTTAGAAAGTGTTCAGAAATCCAAAGTCTTCGGTCGAAGAACTTCATTTTTAGGGGTCGACTTTCTCTGTAAATCTCAAACTCCTCATAGACTTATAGACCTGGGTACACTCACAAACGCATTAGTCCCTTAACATATATGTCTTGAATACACCAAAATCACTAAGGGGCACTAGATGCACTTACACCAGGATCTTTCCAACATACTGTGCTTGCCAAAGGATAAAATGTAAAAAGGAAGGGTGAAGATCACCATGACTCTTATGCAAGGTAGAAGATAAAAGTAAAAGATAGGCCCTTCGCAGAGGGAAGCAGAGGTTGTCATGCACTTTTAGGGTTGGATGCACAAAATCTTAATGCGAAAGAACGTCACTTTATATTGCCACTTGTGATATGGACCTTTATTATGCAGTCTGTCGCTTTTATTTCTTCCATATCACACGATCGTATAAAGCTTATTTCTCCCACACTAATAAGTCATACATATTTAGAGAGCATTCTTTATTGCTTGCACCGATGACAACTTACTTGGAGGATCTTACTCAATCCATAGGTATGTATGGTGGACTCTCATGGCAAAACTGGTTTAAGGGTATTTGGAAGCACAAGTAGTATCTCTACTTGGTGTGATGAATTTGGCTAGCATGAGGGGGGAAAGAAAGCTCAACCATGTTGGATGATCCATGACAATGTAATTTATCTCGGATGTAAGAAAACATAACCCATTACGTTGTCTTGCTTGTTCAACTCAACTCTTTAGCATGTCATATTTTAATGAGTGCTCACAATCATAAAAGATGTCCAAGATAGTATATTTATATGTGAAGAACTCTCTTTATTTATTACTTCCTATTCATTGCAACGATGACCAAAACTATGTTTGTCAACTCTCAACAACTTTTATTCATCATACTTTTTCTATGTGAGCTCATTACTCTCCATAAGATCCATATGATCTCTTTGTTTCCTTTTTATTTATTTCTCTTTTCTTTTATTCACTTAGGATCATGGCAAAATAATCAAGCCCTTGACTCAACACTAATCTTTATTATATATAGCTCACGGACTCGATTATATAGAGGGATCATAAAGAAAAACTCAAAACTAGATCATGTCATAAACTTTATTCTACTAGATCAAGATATTACCAAAAGGATCGAGCTAAGAAAAACAGTAAAGATAAAAGTGATGGTGATACGATACCAGGGCACTCCCCGAAGCTTGGCAGTTGCCAAGGGGAGTGCCCATACCCATGTGATTATGTCTCTCTTTTCGGAGATGGTGATGTGATATTCTTGGCGATGATGCCCCTCGGGATACGATTCTCCTCCTCTAGCTTATTGACTTGCTGCTTGAGGTCCATTATTTCCTTTCGGAGTTTTCCTGTAACAGCCAAAGCTCCCAGCACCCAAGGGTGCTGCATAGCTGCGGGAGAACCAGTGACACTCTTTTTCATATTCTCATAAGAAAGAAATCTAACATTGGAAGGGATAACCGAGTTTGGAATAGCCGAGGTCTGCAGTTCTCCCATTGTGAATCCAGCTCGGAGGCGAGAAGTGACTTCTTGATCCTCTTCCATGGCATCTATCCTCTTCAAATCAGCCTCCATCTCTTCCTCCGTTGCTAGCCCAAAGAGGTCAACATTGTTGTTTGTCATTGATCTCGGTGCCGGATGAGACACCCGGCTCTCCCCGACTGACTCTTGCAAAGACATCTTGCTCTAATCTGCAGCAGAAACATCTCAAAACACAAACAGAGGATAATTGCATGATACGGGAGTCAAAACCCTCGGGAGATTATATAATGATTTTTTACCGACCAAAATATGTATTGTGCAAGAAAACGGAGTCCGGAGAGCGGACGAGGTGCCCACGAGGTAGGGGGCGCGCCCAGTAGGGTAGGGCGCGCCCTCCACCCTCATGGAGGCCTCGTGTCCTTCCCGGACTGCTTCTTATTTTTCTATTTTTCTAAATATTCCAAAACGGAAAAAATGTTGCCTTAAAACTGTTTTGGAGTTGGTTTACTTACCGTACCACATATCTATTCCTTTTCGGAGTCGGAAACGTTCCGGAAAGTGTCCCTTATGTATTCCTCTGGGGTTACGGTTTCAATAACATTGGTTTCAACATTTATGGGATTACCTGAGATATAATGTTTGATTCTTTGACCGTTCACCACCTTCGGATCTGTGCCTTCGAAGTTGTTGATTTTTATGGCACCGGAACGATAGACCTCCTCGATAACGTAAGGACCTTCCCATTTAGAGAGAAGTTTTCCTGCAAAAAATCTTAAACGAGAGTTGTACAGAAATACATAATCACCTACATTAAACTCGCGCTTTTGTATCCTTTTATCATGCCATCTTTTAACTTTTTCTTTAAACAACTTGGCATTTTCGTAGGCTTGGGTTCTCCATTCATCGAGTGATCTAATATCAAATAACCTCTTCTCACCGGCAAGTTTAAAATCATAGTTGAGCTCTTTAATAGCCCAATATGCCTTGTGTTCTAGTTCGAGAGGTAAGTGACATGATTTTCCATAAACCATTTTATACGGAGACATACCCATAGGATTTTTATATGCAGTTCTATAGGCACATAATGCATCATCAAGTTTCTTGGACCAATTCTTTCTAGACCTATTGACAGTCTTTTGCAAATTTAATTTGAGCTCTCTATTACTCAATTCTACTTGACCACTAGACTGAGGGTGATAAGGAGATGCAGTTCTATGATTAACATCATACTTAGCAAGCATTTTACAGAAATCACCATGAATAAAATGTGAACCACCATTAGTCATTAAATATCTAGGGACTCCAAATCTTGGAAAAATAACTTCTTTAAGCATTTTAATAGAAGTGTTATGATCAGCACTACTAGTTGGAATAGCTTCTACCCACTTAGTAACATAATCAACAACAACTAAAATATGTGTAATCCATCAGAGGCGGGAAAAGGTCCTATAGTCAAAGCCCCAAACATCAAATGGTTCAATAACGAGTGAATAGTTCATAGGCATTTCTTGACGTCTACTAATATTACCAATTCTTTGACATTCATCACGAGATAAGACAAACTTATGGGCATCCTTGAAGAGAGTAGGCCAATAAAAACCAGATTGCAATACCTTATGTGCAGTTCTATCTCCAGCATGGTGTCCTCCATAAGCTTCAGAGTGACACTTGCGTAGGATTTGTTCCTGTTCATGCTCAGGTACACAACGTCTAATAACACCATCTATTCCTTCTTTATAAAGATGTGGGTCATCCCAAAAGTAATGTCTCAAATCATAGAAGAACTTTTTCTTTTGCTGGTATGTGAAACTAGGCGGTATGAATTTGGCAACAATGTAATTAGCATAATCATCATACCATGGAGCAGTATGAGAAGCATTTATGACATTTAATTGCTCATCAGGAAAGCTATCATCAATAGGTAGTGGGTCATCAAGCACATTTTCTAACCTAGACAAGTTGTCTGCAACGGGGTTCTCAGTTCCCTTTCTATCAACAATATGTAAATCAAATTCTTGTAGCAAGAGAACCCATCTAACAAGTCTAGGTTTAGCATATTTCTTTTCCATAAGATATTTAATAGCAGCATGATCAGTGTGAATAGTTACTTTAGAATCAACAATATAAGGTCTGAACTTATCACAAGCAAATACAACTGCTAAGAATTCTTTTTCAGTAGTAGCATAATTTCTTTGAGCATTGTCTAGGATTTTACTAGCATATTGAATAACGTTTAATTTCTCATCAACTCTTTGCCCTAGAATAGCACCTACAACATAATCACTAGCATCACACATAATTCAAAGGGTAAATTCCAATCAGGTGGCTGAACAATAGGTGCAGAGATCAATGCTTTCTTAAGTATTTCAAATGCTTCTACACAATCATCATAAAAGACAACTGGTATATCTTTTTCTAATAAATTAGTCAGAGGCCCAGAAATTTTTGAGAAGTCCTTAATGAACCTCCTATAAAATCCGGCATGACCAAGGAAACTTCTTATACCTTTGATGTCCTTGGGGCATGGCATCTTTTCAATAGCATCAACCTTGGCTTTATCAACTTCAATACCTCTTTCAGAAACTTTATGCCCCAAGACAGTACCTTCATTAACCATAAAGTGACACTTTTCCCAATTCAAGACAAGATTAGTTTCTTCACATCTCTGCAAAACTCGATCAAGGTTTCTCAAGCAATCATCGAAAGAAGATCCATAGACGGAGAAATCGTCCATGAAAACCTCACAAATCTTTTCACAAAAGTCAGAGAATATAGCCATCATGCATCTTTGAAAGGTAGCAGGTGGATTACATAAACCAAAAGGCATACGTCTATAAGCAAAAGTACCAAAAGGGCAAGTAAAAGCAGTCTTTGATTGATCCTTGGCTGACATAGGTATTTGAGAGAAACCAGAATAACCATCTAGAAAGCAAAAATGTGTATGTATGGATAATCTTTCTAGCATTTGATCGACAAAAGGTAAGGGGTAATGATCCTTTTTAGTGGCCTTATTTAATTTGCGGAAATCAATTACCATCCTATAACCTGTAATAATCATTTGAGGAATCAATTCATCTTTATCATTAGGAACGGCAGTAATACCTCCCTTCTTAGGGACACAATGGACAGGACTTACCCACTGACTATCAGCAACAGGATAGATTATACCTACCTCAAGGAGCTTTAGTATTTCCTTTCTCACCACTTCTTTCATTTTAGGATTCAGCCGTCATTGATGATCATGAACTGGTTTAGAATCTTCTTCCAAATTTATTTTATGTTGACATAGAGTGGGACTAATGGCCTTGAGATCATCAAGAGTGTACCCAATAGCAGCACGGTGCTTCTTCAGAGTTTTCAATAATCTCTCTTCCTCATGCTCTGAAAGGTTAGCACTAATAATAACAAGATATATCTTTTTCTCATCAAGATAAGCATATTTAAGAGTATCAAGCAACGGTTTAAGCTCAAACACGGGATCAGCCTTGGGTGGAGGAGGATCCCCTAGGATTTCAACAGGCAAATTGTGTTTCAGAATAGGTTCCTGTTTAAAGAATACTTCATCTATTTCCCTTTTTCATTCATAAACATATCATTTTCATGGTCTAGCAAATATTGTTCTAAAGGATCACTAGGAGGTACGGCAATAGAAGCAAGACCAATAATTTCATCCTTACTAGGTAATTCTTCTTCACGGTGTTGTCTACTAAATTTAGAGAAATTAAATTCATGAGACATATCATCTAAACCGATAGTAACAACATCCTTTTTGCAATCTATCTTAGCATTAACAGTGTTTAAGAAGGGTCTACCAAATATAATGGGACAAAAGCTATCTTGTGGGGAACCAAGAACAAGAAAATCAGCAGGATATTTAGTTTTCCCCACACAAGACTTCAACATCTCTAACAATTCCCATTGGTGAAATAGTATCTCTATTGGCAAGTTTAATTGTGACATCAATATCTTCTAACTCAACCGGTGCAATATCATGCATAATTTCTCTATATAGGTCAATAGGTATTGCACTAGCACTGGCACCCATATCACATAAGCCATGATAACAATGATCTCCTATTTTAACAGAAATAACAGGCATGCCTACCACAGGTCCAGGTTTATCTTTAGCACAAGGTTTAGCAATTCTAGCAGTTTCATCACAGAAATAAATAACACGCCCATCAATATTATCAGCCAAAAGATCTTTAACAATAGCAATATTAGGTTCAACTTTAACTTGCTTAGGAGGTGTATATGTTCTAATATTGCGTTTACGAACCATAGTTGAAGCTTTAGCATGATCCTTTATCCTAACAGGGAAAGGTGGTTTCTCAACATAAGAAGTAGGAACAATAGGATCATTATAAGTGATAGTATTTTCTTCAACTTTAATAGGTACAGCTACTTTTACTTCTATGGGAGGATGATATTTAAACCACTTCTCCTTGGGGAGATCAACATAAGTAGCAAAAGATTCATAGAAAGAAGCTACTATCTCAAAGTCAAGTCCATATTTAGTGCTAAATTTACGGAAAACATCGATATCCATAAAAGATTTAACACAATCAAACTTAGGTGTCATACCTGACTCCTTACCTTCGTCGAGGTCCCAATCTTCAGAGTTGTGTTTAATTCTTTCCAATAAATCCCATTTGAATTCAATAGTCTTCGTCATAAAAGAGCCAGCACAAAGAGTATCGAGCATGGTGCGATTGTTATCAGAAAGCCGAGCATATAAATTTTGAATAATCATCTCTCTTGAGAGCTCATGATTGGGGCATGAATATAACATTGATTTAAGCCTCCCCCAAGCTTGAGCGATACTTTCTCCTTTGCGAGGCCAAAAATTATATATATAATTGTGATCACGATGAACAAGATGCATAGGATAAAACTTCTGATGAAATTCCAATTTCAATCGTTTGTAGTTCCATGACCCCATATCATCACATAGCATATACCATGTCAACGCATCTTCCTTCAAAGATAAAGGGAAGACCTTCTTCTTAATAACATCTCCGGGTACACCTGCAAGCTTAAATAATCCACAAACTTCATCCACATATATTAGGTGCTCATCAGGATGCATTGTTTCGTCTCCTGCAAAAGGATTAGCTAGCAGTTTTTCTATCAAACCCGAAGGAATTTCAAAGCAGACATTTTCATTTTCAGTAGGTTCAGTAGGTTGAGGAGCAACTCTTTGCTCCACTGGTTGGGGTGAAGATACCCCGAACAAGCCCTTCTGAGGATTACTTTCCATAGTAACAAGTGACAGTAAATTTTAGCACACTATATAAATTTTCCTTACCAAATTCCACCTACCAAAGGCACTTCACTCCCCGGTAACGGCGCCAGAAAAGAGTCTTGATGACCCACAAGTATAGGGGATCTATCGTAGTCCTTTCGATAAGTAAGAGTGTCGAACCCAACAAGGAGCAGAAGGAAATGATAAGCGGTTTCCAGCAAGGTATTCTCTTCAAGTACTGAAATAAGTGGTAATAGATAGTTTTGTGATAGTATAATTTGTAACGAGCAACAAGTAACAAAAATAAACAAAGTGCAGCAAGGTGGCCCAATCCTTTTTGTAGCAAAGGACAAGCCTGGACAAACTCTTATATAGAGAAAAGTGCTCCCGAGGACACATGGGAATATCGTCAAGCTGGTCTTCATCACGTTCATATGATTCGCATTCGGTACTTTGATAATTTGGTATGTGGGTGGACCGGTGCTTGGGTACTGTCCTTACTTGGACAAGCATCCCACTTATGATTAACCTCTATTGCAAGCATCCGCAACTACAACAAAAGTACTAAGGTAAACCTAACCATAGCATGAAACATATGGATCCAAATCAGCCCCTTACGAAGCAATGCATAAACTAGGGTTTAAGCTTCTGTCACTCTAGCAACCCATCATCTACTTATTACTTCCCAATGCCTTCCTCTAGCCCCAAATAATGGTGAAGTGTTATGTAGTCAACGTTCACATAACACCACTAGAGGAGAGACAACATACATCTCATCAAAATATCGAACGAATACCAAATTCACATGACTACTAATAGCTAGACTTCTCCCATGTCCTCAGGAACAAAGGTAACTACTCACAAAGCATAATCATGTTCATAGTCAGAGGGGTATTAATATGCATATAGGATCTGAACATATGATCTTCCACCAAATAAACCAACTAGCATCAACTACAAGGAGTAATTAACACTACTAGCAACCTACTAGTACCAATCCCGGACTTGGAGACAAGAATTGGATACAAGAGATAAACTAGGGTTTTGAGAGGAGATGGTATGTGTGAAGATGTTGATGGAGATTGCCCTCTCCCGATGAAAGGAGCATTGGGGATGACGATGGCGATGATTTCCCCCTCCCGGAGGGAAGTTTCCCTGGCAGAACAACTCTGTCGGAGCCCTAGATTGGATCCGCCAAGGTTCCGCCTCGTGGCGGCGGAGTTTCATCTGAGGAGATGGCTTATGATTTTTTCCTCATCGAAAGACTCCATATAGCAGAAGATGGCCATCGGAGGGCCACCAGGGGGCCCACGAGGTAGGGGCGCGCCCAGGGGGTAGGGTGCGCCCCCACCCTCGTGGGCAGGGTGTGGCCCCCCTGGTGAACTTCTTGCGCTCAGTATTTTTTATATATTCTGAAAACGTCTTCCGTGAAGTTTCAGGACTTTTGGAGCTGTGAAGAATAGGTCTCTAATATTTGCTCCTTTTCCAGCCCAGAATCCCAGCTGCCGGCATTCTCCCTCTTTATGTAAACCTTGTAAAATAAGAGAGAATAGGCATAAGTATTGTGACATAATGTGTGATAACAGCCCATAATGCAATAAATATCAATATAAAAGCATGATGCAAAATGGACGTATCATCAGGATGCTGGAGTACGCACCTTATCAAGTGCCCTCCGGGGAAGATAAAGGGAGAGAAGAAAAAGCCGAAAGCGAGCCTCATGCATTATTCATCCAAACCGGGGGAATTAGTACCTCCACGAAGGAGGATAATCGGGGAGAAGAATCTGAAATTTCCTCTCCCCAAGGAAGGAAAAGGACCGCTCCTGAAGACTTGGAAACAAGGGTTTCCAAACGAGAGAAGAAACCCTCGCCAGGGGGCCCTGACTCGGCGGGCATCCTTACCGCACAGTGCCCGCAAAGGGGTCAGCCCTCCACCGAGCTGTAAGTGAACAAAAGTACTTTTGGTAAATATATGTCTTGCAGTCCGGATCGTAGCCCTTCCCAACAGAGTTCGTCTTCAGGGGATCTTCTTCCGGAGATGATGGAGAGCGAAACACCTCCCCTTGTCTCCCTGCCTCTTGGGGCGGATGACCCTGAAGTGTCATCATGGAGGATTTCTCCTGATCCGCCGAGGCCACAAGGTAACCCTTCAGCCACTTGAAGTCCGGAATATTCGGCTCCTAAGGGGAGCAACAGAAAGAGTCTGGGATTGTCCGGTGCGCAACCGGACGTACTGACGGGTCTCTTGGAGCAAGCGGCTATCTCAGAGAAGCATGGTATTTTAATGGGTACGATGGTTTAGAGGATCTCATCCGCCAAAAGTGGGTTGCATGAAGCTTTTACGAGCCTGCTAAAAGGCTTTGAGGTACGCAAAGTAATATAAAAAATTTGTTTGATGGTACCGCACATGTTAGGTGTGCTCTATAAAGATAGTAGCCCCTGAGACTCTGGTTGATGTCCCTAGGTGGCAAATAGAGGATCATAGTCCCAGGTAATGATCGCGCTGCTTTCATGTGCAGGCAGCGGACGGTCCGGTGGCTGGCCGGACTGCTGAGTTGGCCGAACTGAGCCGGCAACTGGACGCGACAGATGCCGACATTGCGCTTGTGAACAAGCGGCTTGACGAGGCACATGGTATGTATTTTCGGGTAGTCAACAAGTATTAAGAGGAGCATGATGCTAGTATCTATAATATGTTTTGACTGGAGATGGAGCTGCCGCCGTGGAGACCCTTTGGGCAGAACTTGCCCAAGCCAAGGAACAAGCAGGAGAAGTGATGCGGCCGCCCTAAAGGCGGCCGAAGATTTAAGAGCCGAACAGGCTGCTCATCGCAAGAGCGAGGATGAAATAGCCAAGATGGCTGTTGAGCTGAAAGATGCCACCGACCGATATGAGCTTCTTGAAGAGGAAAGCCAAAAGAGAGCGACTGACCTGAAGAGAGTCGTGGAGGCAGCCAAGGAAACCCATTCTCAAATCAGAGCGGCAAAGGAGGAGCTGTCAAGCCGGAGATGTCACGGCTGTGAAGCCCTTTTTGTTGCGGACGAAGTTCAGAGATCCGAAGTATGCCCCTCTGGATCAATTATGGAGTGCTGCAGACGCGTATTCGGACTTGGCAATGAGTGTTACTGATGCAACTGCGTTTTTCCAAGATCAAGAAGATCACGAAGTGGAGAAGTTGTTCTGGTCGCAGTTCAGTGCTTCGACGCGTCCGCTGCTGTTAAATGAGCAAATGGCCGAGTGGGCTGAGCTCCATAGGTTGTCCGGGCTTGCCATGAGGTCTATCATGGATCATTTTTGGTCGGAAGGACCAAAGCCGAATAGTTATTTTGGATTAGTGCAACGATTCCTTGGTGATGTGCTTCATATTGATGTTGTAAAGAGGTCGGTGTGCATAGAGGGTGCGCGGATGGCTCTTGCCCGTGTTAAGACATACTGGGCAGAGATGGATGCCACCGCTATTGCAACCCAAGGTCCAGCCGTAGGCCAGGTCTCAGCCGAGCACTATTTAGAAGAACTCCTAGAAGGCGCTCGTTTAATAGAGGCTCGGTGCTCGAAGAGTATCATGTTCGAGTGACATCTATCCCAATTGTAAAAATAATATTATTTGAATTATACATGTTGTATTTATTGCCTGAAGGTA
The DNA here is from genome assembly GCF_002162155.2 of Triticum dicoccoides. Taxonomy (NCBI): domain Eukaryota; kingdom Viridiplantae; phylum Streptophyta; class Magnoliopsida; order Poales; family Poaceae; genus Triticum; species Triticum dicoccoides. Next base: position 428,600,673 of record NC_041392.1, on the reverse strand, counting down.
TTGTGATGCCTCCTGTGCGGCCGTTTATGTAAGTATATAACCTGAAAGTTTGCAGTCGTCGGCTTCAGCCCCCACGCACATAATGCAGGGGTGTTCGGAAAGCACGTATTCACACTTGATCCAACGTCTTGGTCCATGAAGGAGGTGATAGCGCGGCGAACAAGGCAATCGGACTATATTGCTTTAACTCTTTCACTTAGCCGTAGGAGTTTGACAGTGGGGCTACTATAGCCCCTGGTACTTCCGTGCTTTATCCGAATATGATGCGTGTACATACATGACCGGGAAACCGGTCCTTCATTAATGCGGAGGAATCGCGAAGATTCCGCTAAGTCCTCGAGTGGTTGACCAGTCTCGCGCTTTATCATGAGAGTCAGTTTTCGGCTTTCTCTACTGAGGTGCTCATCCAGATGAACCAGGGCACAATCATAGTAGTTCTCCCAGTGCAACCTTAGCCGATAGAGTGGAACGTAAGGTAGCAAAACATGGGAGCTGGGCAAACCCAACATTTGTTCGGACTTTACAACATATATCGGGCTAAGCAAAGCCCTTGATAATGAACCCTGAATTTCCAGGTATGTGCATCAGTCTGACGTGGCGAAAATGCCAATAACGTCAGCATCCCTCTCGGTTGTGCTAAGTATTCGAAGGGCGTGAAGCAACAAGAGATAGTGAGGAAGGTTTACATAGGGTCTTAATCTAAAAAGAAACCTTTGAGTGGGGCCCTGTTGCACGTCTGCGCCTGTGTCTCCGTTGTGTCGTGTCCTAGAAGGGTGTAGCAAGATTGTCATCTACAAGAGAGAAAAAACCCAGGTGAAAGTCTACGTGCGGAAAATTGGTTATTCTTAATAGACCATTGAAATTCAATCTAAGTGAGGTCCAACTGAACTATAGTCCTTTTTACATGCGGGAAGCCCCTAGAGCCACCTATGGGGGTATATCCATCGACCCAATCTCGGGTTTATCTGAACTGTTACAGCGAGGGGTGCACCGGACTCGTCTAGCGGTGTCCGCAGTCTTGACGACCGATCATTTATTCTGGTTGGAGGGGTCGTTCGGTGTTCGGCTGCGAAAGCCGTTGTACATTCCTCCGCATGTAAGGAACGCTCTGAGTTTCCACTTACTATGATGATGCCACGTGGACCGGGCATCTTAAGCTTAAGATAAGCGTAATGCGGTATTGCATGAAAACGAGCGAAGGCTGTTCTTTCTAGTAGTGCTTGATAGCTGCTTCAGAATGGAGCGATGTCGAAGGTTAATTTTTCACTTCGGAAGTTATCGGGGGAACCAAATACAACCTCTAGTACTAGAGAGCCCGTGCAGCGGGCCTCTGGGCCTGGTACTACTCCTTTAAAGGTAGTATTGCTTTGGCTGATTCTTGTTGGGTCTATCGCCATTTTGCGGACTGTGTCTTGATATATCAGATTAAGACTACTGCCGCCGTCCATAAGGACTCGGGTGAGATGGTATCCGTCAATTATTGGGTCTAGTACCAAGGCAGCCAATCCTCTGTGCCGGATACTAGTCGGGTGATCCCGGTGATCAAAGGTGATTGGGCAGGCCGACCAAGGGTTGAACTTCGGGGTAATAGGCTCTATGGTGCATACGTCTCGGAGTGCGCATGTGCTCCTCCTCTTCGTTACGTGAATCATGTTCACTGTTTTGACTTCTGGTGGGAATTTTTTCTGTCCCCCAGTGTTTTGTTGGTGAGGCTCATCCTCGTCTTCACTTGGTGTCTCCCTCCCCTTGTGTTCGACGTTTAGCTTGCCGGCCTACTTAAAGACCCAGCATTCTCTGTTGGTGTGATTTGCAGGTTTATCGGAGGTGCCATGAATCTAACATAATTTGTCCAGAATCTTGTTTAGACTGGACAGTCCATCTCTACTGCCTTTGAATGGTTTTTTCTGTTGACCGGGTCGAGAGCCCCTGAATCCAGCGTTTACCGCCGTGTTGTCTGGGCTGTCTTCGTTGCTTCGACGCTTGCTTTTATTGCTTCATGGTTTTCCATTGCCATCCCTGACTTCGGATGTGCTTGGGTTGCTGGTGCCGCTGCGGGCCAGCCAACTATCCTCGCCCACGCAAAAGTGGGTCATAAGGCTTGTTAGGGCTACCATTGTCCTTGGTTTTTCCTGGCTGAGGTGTCTGGCAAGCCATTTGTCCCACACACTATGTTTGAAAGCCGCTAGGGCTTCTGCGTCTGGGCAATCGACAATTTGATTCTTCTTGGTGAGGAATCTGTTCCAAAGCTTTCGGGCTGACTCTCCGGGCTGTTGAATTATGTGACTTAAATCGTCTGCATCCGGCGGTTGGACATAAGTCCCTTGAAAATTGGCCCTAAAAGCATCCTCAAGCTCTTCCCAACTTCCAATTGAGTTTTCAGGGAGGCTCTTTAACTAGTGCCGAGCTGGTCCTTTCAGCTTGAGGGGCGAGTATTTGATGGCGTGGAGATCATCTCCGCGAGCCATGTGGATGTGGAGGATAAAGTCCTCGATCCAGACCCTCGGGTCTGTTGGTCTGTCGTATGCCTCTATGTTCATAGGTTTAAATCCTTCTGGGAATTCATGATCCAGTACCTCGTCGGTGAAGCATAGGGGGTGCGCGGCACCCCTGTATTTGGGTGTGTCTGATGGTTGTAGTGTTCGGTTTTGATTCCGAACTATTATTCTGTCAGTATAGTCATTTGGGCGGCGATGATTCTGTGCCGGAACGCGCTTCCTAGGTCCGTAAATGGACCAGGTCAAACCGGCTTTTTGTGTAGGTCCTCACGTAGGTCGTGTGCTTACTTGTGTACGTCATCGTTAGCCGCCCTGTCGCGACCACAGGGTGGCCGGTCCAGTTGATCGGCCATTTTATTTTCCGGCTGAGTGGGCTCTGAGGCCTCGTCATCAAATTCAGGCAACAGCTTGCACTTTGGATAGCTTTTTGTGTGGCGATTACCGTCGTACTTTTCTTCCGTGTCAAGCACTTTATTCCATCTGCTGTTGAGTGTATTCTGCGCGGTCTTAAGCCTTTGCTTCTGCTTCTTCAGGCTTCACGCGGTTTTAATGAGCCTTTTATAAAGGTTCTCTTGTTCCTAGTGTCTTTTAGGGATGATGTGTGCATCGTCGTCCGGACTATTCATGTCTCCGGAGACAGGTTGATGAGTTTTACCCTTGGGGTCGTCGTGACCGGACAGCGGCTCCGTACTATGTTCACCGTCCGCTGGTTCACCCTGCTCCACCGCTGGGTTCATGTGGTCGTTGTGTCCTTTGGGGTCGACTGGGGTGTTACTCTTTCTTGCACTATTATCGATGTTTTTGCCGAGGCGGGATTTGGAGCGGTGCTTACGCCGTCGCTTTGGTTGCTTCTCGAGGAAATTGTCCTTCGTTGCTTCCTCCTATTCCTCGTCATCATTTTCTTTGGGTGTATCCACCATGTATATATCATGTGATGAAGTGGCAGTCCAGCGCCCTGCGGGTGGTGGTTCCTGTTCGTCTCCCGCATCGTCGTCCATACCGTCGATGTCTTTGGAGCCGAAATCAAGCATATCGGTTAAGTCGCCGACAGTGGCTACAAAGTGGGTGGTGGGTGGGGAATGAATTTCTTCATCGTCCGCTTCCCACTCGAGCCGGACATAGTTCGGCCAAGGGTCTCCTGACAAGGAGAGAGACCGTAATGAGTTTAGCATGTCACCAAGGGCGAGTGCTCAAAGATATCCGCAGAGGTAAACTCCATGATCGGTGCCCAATCGGATTCGATAGGCACGGATGCGGGCGGTTCAGAGTCTGTGGCCGGGGATGAATCCGAGTGTCCGGCAACACATGTCTCATAGGAGGCGAAGTCGGCATTCAGCTATATCGCCGCTGAGTGTGCGGCATCCGTGGCGGGGTCCATCCACCCATCCTCGGACGGCGCGATTTGTTCTGGATTGAGGGCCGGAGTAGTTACAGGTGTGACTGTCAGCGTTCTAGAAACGGGGGTCCCCAGACTTGCCTGCCTGCGGCCCGCTGCGTGGCTAAGCCAACAGGCCGTACGGCCCATCTTCATCAACAAGGCATCCAAGACCCTCCCGAGGGGCCAAGCCTCGTGAGGCGGACGACACAAGGCCTCCTCTGGAGCGGCGTAGTCAGGCAGGCTCACGAGGAGTGGAGATATCAAGGCGAGGCGAACCTCACGAAGCTCTCGTGATGTGAGCCATGACGATCGACATCAGGCGGGCGCCAGGCGGGCGCCAGCGCGCGCAGCATCCTTGTTTCCTCTTTGGTGCTAAGGAAACCAGCGCAGGCGAGGAGTACCGAGGCATCAGGCAAAGGCTGTTGCTTTGGTGCAACCAGACCAAGACCAGAAGGACAGCAAGATGGAGGTCATCGTGGAGCCCAAGATGGCGTCACCACCAGAGCCTTTGGCAGGTGAAGACCACTTTTGTCAGGATAGCTTGTACTAGTTGTCCCCCGTCAAATTTGCCCGCCATTGTTGGCTCCCTTCCCGCTCAAGGTTTGGGAAGAGGACCAGGGCCTCTATAAGTAGGACTAGCCACCACCATAGGCAGGGGGACACCTTAGATCACTCTCACCCACAAAAGTTAGCCAAGCACAAGAACACCTCAACCTCAGGAGGCTGTTCTTCCCATTGTATTATTCATCATCAGCCCAAGAGGCAATCCACCACCACCACACTGGAGTAGGGTATTACACCGCAACGGTGGCTCGAACCAGTATAAATCTTGTGTCTTTATGTGTTGCGAGTTCATTGAGTTTGTCCGTGAGATCTTAGCGAGTTATGGCGTAGATCGGTGGGAGGAAGATACTTCGCGCGCACCCGAGTGTTCGAACCTTAAGGGTTTGCCAGAACCCCCCATCCGACATTTGGCGCGCCAGGTAGGGGTGCGTCATAGCTTCCCCTCCGTCGATTTGTGCTCCGTCGCCACTACGCTTTTCCCACATGGCAGGCGCCTTGCCACCGACTCCAACGGTCGGTGTTGACAACGGGGCCAGGGGGCTCCGAGCCCTGGCCCCCGCCCTGCGGCGGGTGCAGTAGCCGCCCAAGTTCAGGCCGGAGATGCCACCGCGCTACGACGGCGCGGCGGACCCATCAGCTTTCCTGTTGGCGTACGAGGAGGCCGTCCTCGAAGCCGGGGTGATGACAAGGTCATGGCCAACTGGCTTCCCATGGCCCTCGCCGGTGAGCCACGCGCCTGGCTGCTCAACCTTCCCGGATCCATGGTGGCATCTTGGGAGGAGCTCCGCGACCTCTTCACTGCTCGCTACGCGGTGCCGACGCACCACGCAGTCGCGGCCCTGCTGGGCGGCTCGCAAGCACCGCCGTCAGACCGCCACGCCAAGCCGTTCCTCCGTCAGATCGGCCATCTCCAGGCGCCCGGGGGCTCCGCCGGGCTGGGCCACGCCAGAGGCCAACCTTACCTTCGGCTCAGAAGACCACCCCGACTCAACCGCCGTCTTCGGAATGCTCCCGATGCTCTGCACGCCCACCATCTGCAATGTGACCATCACCAAGACCCTCATCGACGGTGGTGCTGGCCTCTACTTGCTCTCCGTGGAAGCCTTCAGCCTTCTCCACGTGCCACTCGAGTGGCTCGGCCTCAGTAAGCCCTTCTCGGGAGTGGGTGGTGGAGCTGCCCACTCCCTGGGACAGATCCGCCTCCCTATCACCTTCGGCACACGCGACAACTACAGCACCGAGCTGGTGGACTTTGACATCGCTCGCATCGGTCTCCCGTACAACGCCATCCTCAGGTACCCGGCTCTCGCTCAGTTCATGGCGGTGACTCACCTAGCTTACAACCTCATGAAGATGCCAGGGAGCAAGGGCGTCCTAACCATCAAGGGGGACACTAAGGAGGCCGTGATGGCGCTCAGGCTCGCCTTCAAGACCGCGGCAGCAGCACAACCCGCCGACGCCGGTGCCCCCGCGGCCAGGGAGGCTGCGCCCACCAAGAAGAAGTAGTTGTTCACCCAGGACCAGGCAGAAACCAAGAAGGTATTGGTCAGCGAGGACGGGTCTTCAGGAGCCACCTTTACCATAGGAGCCTGCCTCGACCCGAAACAAGAAGAAACCCTAGTGAGCTTCTTGTGCGTGAACAAGGAGATATTCGCGTGGGAGCCCAATCAGCTGGTAGGGGTTCCGAGGGAGGTGATCCAGCATCATCTAAGTGTATGCCCCAACATCCGCCTCGTGAAGCAGCGAGCGAAGCGGCAGTCCACTGAGAAGCAGGCCTTCATCGTCCAAGAGACACGCAAGCTGGAAGCGGCAGGTGCCATCCGAGAGGTCCGATACCCCGAATGGCTGGCGAACCCTGTCGTGGTGCTGAAAAAAGGCGGGAAGGAATGGATGTGTGTCGACTTCACTAATCTTAACAAAGCCTGTCCTCAAGACCCGTTCCCACTCCCGTGCATCGACCAGATCATTGACTCCACCATCGAGTGTGACCTGCTGTGCTTCCTAGATGCGTTCTCAGGGTATCATCAAACCAAGATGGCGGTGGAAGATGTGGAGAAGACAGCCTTCATGACACCATGTGGGGTGTACTGCTACACCTACATGCCCTTCGGGCTACGCAACGCGGGCGCGACCTTTCAGCGATTGATGCACATCGCTCTGGGGCGGCAGCTCGGGAGGAACGCAGAGGCTTACGTTGATGACATAGTGGTCAAGTCTCACGAGGCAAGGACATTGATTCAAGACTTGGAGGAGACCTTCGAGAGCCTGCGCCAAGTGAACTTAAGGCTCAACCCGGAGAAGTGTGTGTTCGGTGTCCCCTCCGGAAAGCTACTGGGATTCCTCGTATCCCACAGGGGGATCGAGGCGAACCTAGAGACGGTCAAGGCTATCGAGGACATGAGCCCGCCACAGACCCTCAAAGAGATGTAGAAGCTGCCAGGGCGGGTGACCGCGTTAGGGCGTTTCATCTCCAAACTGGGAGAGCGTGCCTTACCATTCTTCAAGCTCATGAAGAGGAAGGGCCCGTTCGAGTGGAACCCGGAGGCCAACCGAGCCTTCCAAGACCTCAAGAAATACCTTACTAGCCCCCCAGTGATGGTGGCACCACGGCCCCTCGAGCCTCTAGTACTCTACCTTGCTGCCACCCCGTACTCCGCCAGCGCGGCATTGGTGGCGGTTCGGGAGGAGCACCAAGCCAAGGGCACGCCCCGCCAGGCCAAGCCTGAAGTAGCGCGGGGTCAGGAAGGCGCAGCAAAGGCATCAGCAGTGGAAGGCCAAGCTCGGCACGGTGGCGTCGCATAAGCTCCTGAGGACAGTCGGGTCTCAGGGACCCTTTCACCTCAGGATATGCCTCGATCTCCGCAGGACCCAAGCCTCGACAGTGTGCCAGCCCTCGTCGAACACCCGGTGTACTTTGTCAGCATCGTACTATGGGACGCGAGAGCACGCTACCCCATGCCCCAGAAACTCCTGCTCGTGCTCCTGGTGGCCTCACGCAAGCTGCGACACTACTTCCAGGGCCACTCCATCAAGGTCGTCTCAGCCTACCCACTAGAAAGGATACTTAGGAGCCCTAACTCAGCCGGAAGGGTCGCAGAATGGAACATCGAGTTGCAAGCGTTCCAGTCGGAGTTCAGCACTACCAGGGTCATCAAGGGGGCCGCACTTGCTGACTTTGTGGCAGAATGGACGGATGCCCCGACACTTGAGGAAGGAGAAGACCGGTCCACCTCCCCTGGAAGTGAGGCTCTGGACGGTTGGATCATGTATTTCGATGGCGCCTTCGCACACTAGGGCACGGGGGCTGGAGCAGTGCTCATCCCACCCACCCATGACAAGCTCTACTATGCCGTGCAACTCTGCTTTCAGCACGGCGAGAAGGTCTCCAACAACATCACAGACTACGAAGGCCTCATAGCCGGCCTGAAGGCTGCAGCGGCCCTAGGGGTGAAGCGCCTCACCGTTAGAGGCCACTCACAACTCCTCGTCAACTTCTCCAACAAGGTGTATGAGCCAAAGGATGAGCATATGGAGGCCTACCTCGCGAGGTGCGCAAGATGGAGAAACAGTTCTCAGGCCTGGAGCTGCAGCATGTGCCCCGGGGCACCAACAAGGAAGCCAACAACATCGCCAGGAGAGCATCCAAGTGGCAACAGCAGGAGCCAGGCGTCTTTGAGGAGCGGCTCTTCAAGCCATCAGCTGCGCCACCTCTTTCAAGCACGACTCAGCCTCGGGAGGAGCTCCCCCAGCCTCCGGCCGCGGGAGCCCCGGCCTGTGGACCGACCTCCGGAGCTCGGCTACTCTTGGCGCTCGAGCCCCAGGAGGGATGCTGGGCCAAGGAATTTAAGGAGTACTTAACGCACGGGACGTTGTCGTAGAAGGAAGAGGAGGCGGAGCAAGTGGCCCGGCAAGCCACGGCATACTATATCCAAGATGGCGAGTTATATAGGAAGCGACCGAACGATGTCACACTATGCTGCATATCTAGCGACCAAGGAAGGGAGTTGCTGATTGACATACACGGCAGGGACTGCGGACACCACTCGTCATCACGGACCCTCGTCAGCAAGGTGTTCCGAAGTGGATTCTACTGGCCTACAGCACTCAACGACGCAACCGAGCTGGTGAAGTCTTGCGAAGCTTGCCAATTACACGCCAAGAAAATACATCAACCTGCTCAGGGCCTTCAAACTATCCCGCTCACATGGCCGTTCGCGGTCTGGGGGCTGGATATCCTAGGCCCGTTTCCTCGGGCGCCAGAGGGCTACCGTTACCTCTACATCGCCATCGACAAGTTCACCAAGTGGGCGCAAGTGGAAGTCGTCCGTACCATCCCAGACAACTCTACTGTCAAGTTCATCAAAGGCCTCGTGAGCCACTTCGGGGTCCCCAACCTCATCATCACAGATAATGGTTCGCAGTTTACTAGCAACCTCTTCAAAACCTACTGTTCTAACCTTGGAACGCAGATCTGCTACGCTTCGATGGCCCACCCCAGGAGCAATGGTCAGGCCGAACGTGCTAAGGCGGAGGTCCTGAGGGGCCTCAAGACCAGGACCTTCAAGAAGAAGCTGGAGGCCTCCGGCAGGGGCTGGCACGACGAGCTCCAGTACGTACTGTGGTCCATCCAGACCAGCGCCACCAAGCCAACGGGAGAGATTCCATTCTTCCTTGTCTCCGGAGCTAAAGTGGTCCTCCCTCACGAGGTCAAGCATCGCTCCGCACGGGTCCTGGCGTTCGACGAAACGAAGCAGGACGCCACGCAGGGGATAGACCTCGTGTTGGGGGAGGACCGTCACCGCGAAGCTGTGCTACGGGCGGCGAGGTACCAGCAAGCACTGCGGCGATACCACTGCTGCAACATCCGCTCCAGGACACTCGAGACGGGAGACCCAGTCCTGAGGTGGGTCCTCTACAGGGAAGGGCTGCATAATCTTTCACCAATGTGGGAGGGCCCGTTCAAGGTTGTCCACATCTCCAGGCCTGGCGCTGTGCGCCTGGAGACACAAGACGGAGTATCAGTCCAAAACGCCTGGAACATCCAGCACCTCCGGAAGTTTTGCCCATGAAGCAAGGCCCAGAGCCTGTGAAGCAAGGCCCAGAGCCTGTGAAGCAAGGCCCAGAGCCTATGAAGCAAGGCCCAGAGCATGTGAAGAAAGGCCCATAGCCTGTGAAGAAGGCCCGGTGCCTGTGAAGAATCGCCGCTCGTGACACTCTCACGTAATAATGAGTTGGGGCTATACACGCCTCGGAGTTTCAAGAGTGCCGGCCTCAGGCCCTGGGGCTCCCGCCCACGCCTTGTGGCAGCACTTAGCTCCGCGCTGGTGAGAAGACTTGAAGACTAGAATAGGTGCCGGACGCGGCTTTTCATTTGCTTCCGCATTTGGCTTCCTTTTCCTTAATCGAAATTTGCTTTTGACATTCCTTGCTAATTTGACCCCCTCGCCTCTTGCTGCGTTTTTCTGGCACGTGTTAGCTCGTGTTCTCTCTCTCGCATGCCTCGCGAGGGGGCTGGGCAGGTGCCCTCGTGAGCATTTTCTCCCTTCTCTGCCTTCTCGTGAGCCACCCTTGTTTGCGCCTAAAAGTTGGCGTGCCTCTCCTAGTCTGTGCCCCTCGGGTACCGCGATAGAAGGCACCAGGTCAGGGCCAGGGCGAAACGCAAATCTTTTAACGCACTTCCTAACGAGCTTTTGCAGTTCCCGAGCAAATGCAGGCCACCAAGGCAAGATGGATGCGAGGAAATGAGCGCCTCGTGAGGAAGAGGGCGTCTCGGATATACCAGGTTAAGTTTTCTTTGCATGAAATTACAACACAACACACACGGTGCCACAACCGAGGAACCATAGTTCGATACATGCCCCCTGGGCCCAAACTAGTTACATTCTTGATGCAGGAAAAAGAGTCAAACAAAAGCAGCGTTGTGGCAATCTGCGAAGGCAGACCCCTAGCGGCACCCCGAGCCTAGCCGGATCCTTCTTCGCGCTTCACGGAGGCGCGGCGACGAGATGACCCACTGTCGCCTTCAAAGCGGGCGCAGCGGCTGGTCGTGGCCACTGCTGCTGGAGCTGTCAGCAGAGGAAGAGCCGCCGTAGCTGGACAAGACGCAGCCGTCCCCAAGGGCAGGCTCGCCCTCATCCTCGTCGCGACCGTCCCCGAGACCAAGAACCTCCTCACCATCGTTCACCTCGGGGCAGCACCTGGCGCGGCGAACATCTTCCCCAAACAGCCTCACGTAGAGGGTTGATTCACCATCGTACTTGAAGTGGAGGGAGCACCGCCGGCCCAAGCCTCGCGCGCAGGCGAACGTCTGCCAACTGCGGGCCAGGGCTATGTTGCCCGCGGCGGAAGTCGTGACTGCAACCCAAGAGGCCTTGCTGCAGCAACCATCCGCCTGCTGCCAGAGTCCGCCTGGACCAGAGGTCGGCAGCTCGTCAGCGAAGAAGTGCGGAAGTTGGAGCCAGTTGCCGGCCGGATTCTCCGACCAGACGACAAACTCCAGCGATGCCTCCACCATGTGGAAACGCGGACGATGGGGCTGCGCCACCAAAGCACGCCTCCCCTTGTCAACTGGATCGCCATGGCTGGGACAACCCCGTTCGCGTGCCGTGGCGTTGCTCCGACAATGAGCCGCGACAGGGGACGTGGCGTGCTTGCACGGACGGCCACGTCCGCGCTTGGGCGCCGGCGAGCCGGGCCCCTCACGAGGGGCCTGCCCCTTCTCAGCGGCGGAGAACTTCCTTCTTGGCACTATTGGGGGCACAGCGAGCAATGGAGCGAGGAAGAAGATGGGGGGCAAGGAAGGAGGAGATGGGCAACGGGGGCTCCCCCCTCCCCATTTATAGCAAGAGAAGGCCAACTGGCACCTCCCATGATTGCAGGTAATGATGGTTTTCCTTGCATGTCGCAGGGACTCATCGAGTCGTGCAGTTGCTGAGGCAGCATGGGCAAGTGGAGACGCCCATGTCCAATTAACCGCCACGCATCAACCAAGGCCGCAGGCTTTTGGGGCCTGCAGTGCTCCGTACTTGGCCCTTGGCTTCACCGCGAAGCCAAGCCCGAGCGCGCCTTGGGCCCGGGGGCTACTGTCGGCGTTCTGGGAACGGGGGTCCCCAGACTTGCCTGCCTGCGGCCCGCTGCGTGGCTAAGCCAGCAGGCTGTACGGCCCATCTTCATCAACAAGGCATCCAAGACCCTCGCGAGGGGCCAAGCCTCGCGAGGCAGATGACACAAGGCCTCCTCTGGAGCGGCCTAGTCAGGCAGTCTCACGAGGAGTGGAGATATCAAGGCGATGTAGGATCGGAAGTATGTCTAGAGGGGGGTGATTAGACTACTTGACCAAATAAGACTTAACCTTTTCCCAATTTTAGTTCTTGGCAGATTTTAGCTATTTTAGGACAAGTCAAGCAATCATCACACAATTCAAGCAAGCATGCAAAGAGTATATTGGCAGCGGAAAGTAAAGCATGCAACTTGCAAGAATGTAAAGGGAAGGGTTTGGAGAATTCAAACGCAATTGGAGACACGGATGTTTTTCCCGTGGTTCAGATAGGTGGTGCTATCCTACATCCACGTTGATGGAGACTTCAACCCACAAAGGGTAACGGTTGCGAGAGTCCACACAGGGCTCCACCCACAAAGGGTAATGGTTGCGCGAGTCCACATAGGGCTCCACCCATGAAGGGTCCACGAAGAAGCAACCACCCACAAAGGGTCCACGAAGAAGCAACCTTGTCTATCCCACCATGGCCATCGCCCACACAGGACTTGCCTCACTAGCGGTAGATCTTCACGAAGTAGGCGATCTCCTTGCCCTTACAAACTCCTTGGTTCAACTCCACAATCTTGTTGGAGGCTCCCAAGTGACACCTAGCCAATCTAGGAGACATCACTCTCCAAGAAGTAACAAATGGTGTGTAGGTAATGAACTCCTTGCTCTTGTGCTTCAAATGATAGTCTCCCCAACACTCAACTCTCTCTCATAGGATTTGGATTTGGTGGAAAGAAGATTTGAGTGGAAAGCAACTTGGGAAAGGCTAGAGATCAAGATTCATATGGTAGGAATGGAATATCTTGGTCTCAACACATGAGTAGGTGGTTCTCTCTCAGAATATATGAGTTGGAATGGTGTATGTGTTCTGATGGCTCTCTCTTCAAATGAAGAGGAGGTGGAGGGGTATATATAGCCTCCACACAAAATCCAAACATTACACACAGTTTTCCAATCTCGGTGGGACCGAATCAACAAACTCGGTCGGACCGAAAATGTAAACCTAGTGACCGTTAGAGATTTTCGGTGGGACTGACATGCAACTCGGTAGGACCGATATGTTAGGGTTTGGGCATAACGTAATCTCGGTGAGACCGATTACACAAACTCGGTGAGACCAAATTTGGTAATTAGCTAACCAGAGAGTTGGTCAGGCAAACTCGGTGGGACCGATTTGCTCTTTCGGTGAGACCGAAAAGTTACAAAGGGGAAACACTGAATTTACATTGCAATCTCGATGGGACCGATTCGCTCTTTCGGTGAGACCAAAAAGTTATGAAAGGGAAACAGAGAGTTTGCAATCCCATCTCGGTGAGACCGAGATCCCTATCGGTAGAACCGAATTGCTAGGGTTTGGCAGTGGCTTATGACAAGTGAAACTCGGTGGCGCCGGATAGGAAGAATCGGTAGGACCGAGTTTGGCTTAGGGTTTAGGTCATATTTGGATATGGGAAAGTAGTTGAGGGTTTTGGAGCATATCACTAAGCACATGAAGCAAGAGGCTCATTAAGCAACACCTCATCCCTCCTTGATAGTATTGGCTTTTCCTAAAGACTCAGTGTGATCTTGGATCACTAAAATATAAAATGAAGAGTCTTGAGCTTTTGAGCTTGATCCAATCCTTTGTCCTTAGCATTTTGAGGGTTCCACTTTCACATCCATGCCATGCCAATCATTGAGCTTTCCTGAAATAATCATCTTGGAATAGCATTAGCTCAATGAGCTATATGTTGTTATGAATTACCAAAACCACCTAGGGATAGTTGCACTTTCAATCTCCCCCTTTTTGGTAATTGATGACAACATATAGATCAAAGCTTCGACAAATGATAATAAGCATGAAATATATCGTCGCTTTGAGAAGTATGTGATAAGTAAGAGCTCCCCCTAAATTTGTGCATATTTAAAATTTGCTTTGGACTGGGTTATTCTTCCATGTCATATCTAAATGCACAAGGAGTTAGAATCATGGGTTACTCTTCCATGTCACATACATCTTGGTGGAGCGCTTAAAATGATAAGAATGAAATACATGCACTCATCACCAAGAATAGTGAATGATCACATAAGATAGACAAGATAATAACATTAATCAAACATTAAGTGTAGCTTATGATCAAACACATGATCATCAATGTCTCACGAGCATAGTATCTCAAGCACTCAAAAGCAAACAAGTTCGAAAAAAACACCAAATAAAGCAAGAGAGAAAAGCAACACTCTCTCTCTCGAAGCCTATGATCTATACATTTTTCTCCCCCTTTGGCAACAATTTACCAAAAAGTTCCTAGAAAATGCATAGTGCTAGATCGACGCTCAGGCTTGATCTTCAGGTGGTGGTGGAGTCCGGATCACTCCAAGGATGAAGGCTTCTGTAGGTGCTGAAGTAGACGCTGGAGTTGGAGCTGAAGTAGACGCTGGAGCAGGTTGGGCTGGTGCTACGGCTGGAGCTGAGGCAGTTGCTCTTGTGTCAGGAACTGGCACTGCAGACGACCTCGGACCTTGTGGCACTCTGGCAAAGGCATCAGTGGTAGTCCTGCCTCTCCTCTCCTGCATGTCATCCTAGAGCTGCTCCACTGCAGTCTGAATCTCTGTCACCTTGACATCCAAGTCATAGAACTTTTGTTCGATGATTCTCTCTAGGCTTGCCTGGTTTTGAGTTAGGGTGGCTAGTCCTTTCTCAATCCGCGGGGTGGATGCAATCAGGTAACCAAGCTGCTCTTGTTTGGTTTTCAAGAAATACTCAGATGCCTCCTCTTGAGTTGGCATCTTGGCAGCTTTCTCCTTCCTTGCCTTCTCCTTCTTTGCTTGTCCTTGAACTGATGATGGCTCATTCTCAATCATTACAACTTGATTGTCCTCAAAATCTGGACGGATGGGCAGGTGTTCCTTGTCCAATAAATATATGCCTGTGCCCATCTTAGAGTTGATGAGCTCCTGAATTTGAGGGGCATAACCACATCTCCTCTTCTAATCTGCTGCAGTCCTCTTGATAGTCTCTATATGAGGCTCATGACCTTGAATTTCTGTGGCACATCAAATACATGTAGCAAGTTGATTGCATGGCCTCTGATCATCTTGTGATCTCCAGACTTGGGCAATAAGGTATGCCTCAATATCCAATTGATGGTTGGCAGCCCTAACAGAAGATAATGCACTGAGCCAAATTTAAAAGTGTCAAGAGCTTCATTGGGAATTTCCTTGTACATGTTGGACATTGAGTTATGATCCATTTTCTTCTTGGCATAGATATCCAAGTCATCTGCTTGCTCCTCTGGGGCATTGATCAACTTTGCCCATTCCTCAACAGTTGATTGGTACCTCGTACCCTCAGACATCCATGTGATCCTCCCATCTGGATAAAAGTGTGCCGTGGAGTAGAATTTCATGATGAGCTCCTCGTTCCACTTTGTGAGCTTCTGCCCAACAAAGTCAGCAACTCCACAAGCACTAAAGCTGTCATACACTCCAGGGTAGTGTTCCTCATTTTCGTTCATGTAGGTCCAGTCGACCCATCTCATGTCACAAAAAATGGGCTTCTTATCAAGCAAAACTGTCTCATAAAAATCTTGCTGCTCCTTGGTGTGAAATCTGTAGTCCACATCAGTCCTTCTCCTTAAAGCATATGGATCTGCTTCTCTCCACTTCCTCAGCCCTGAGTCTCTCCTGAGCTTCATGTCCTCAGCCACAGGATGAGCATCGTTGTGGTCTGGGATCTTGGGCTTGAGCTTTCTCAGAATTTGCTCTTCATCCTCTTCTTCAGCAACAGTCTCAGGCGCTGGGGCCTTGTTCTTCTCAGCTGCAGGAATGCTCCTTGTATTCCTCTTTGGTGCAGACTTGGGCTTGGAGGCAGCTTTGGGTGCTTCTTTGGGCTTAGATGCAGCAGCCCCTGTCCTGATAGCATCACCCATAAGCTTAGGTGCTTTAGGTGCTGGTGCAGCAACCTCTTCTTCCTCTTCCTCTTCCATAATGGAAGCCTTTCCAAGCACTCTGGCTATGGTCTTCTTGACCCTTTCCTTCCTCTTCTTGCCTTCTGCAGCAACTGGCTCTTTGGGTGTAGGCTTTTCAGTTGAAGCTCTAGCCTTTGACATAGGCTGCCTGCCTGCTGGCCTTTTGATCTTTAGACCTGGCTTTGTGCCTTGAGCTGGCTCAACTCTCTTTGATGTGGCCTCTTCTTCTGCCACATAATCTTTATCTTCAGAATCAGAAGTTCTCTTCTTCCTTTGTCTAGTGGCAGCTTTTGGCAGATTGCTTGGGGTACTTCTGCTGCCATCATCTGAAGAGCTGGAGGGGCTAGTGCCCTCACTCATCTGCACTTGCTCTTCTGACATGTTTTGGCTATCACTCTGATCAGACATGCTGCAAACTCTGACTGCTGACCCTGTGAATAGTTTATAGATGAGGTAGAGTGGATGAGCATCACAAAATGCAGAGATTTTTGCAAAAAGAATGATCCAAAAACTTAGTTTTAGTTTCCCACTGAAATCATCTCGGATCTACCGATTTTCAAACTCGGTGATACCGAAGAAGTTGTGGAACCTAAACTAGTGAACTCGGTTGGACCGAGTCACAGTTCGGTGGCACCGAGACTGCTAGGGTTTCACAGAATTCCAAAATCGGTCACACCGATAAGTAATTCTCGGTCAGACCGAGTCTCACTTGTGCAATGGCATAAGCCAAATCGGTGGGACCGAGTTTTTCAACTCGGTGGGTCCGAGATGGTTTCGGCGGAAACCTAACCCTAAAATTTTCGAATCAAACCTAATCTACGAGCGTATTGACTGGATAGGAGTGTTTCAATCGTGGCAAGAATCATGATGATCACAATGTGTTGAGAATCGGATTGGGGAATAGCACAAAGATCGAGTCCATACCCTAGTTCGGCGGAGACTCGCTACGGCGGCAACGGCGGGCAGAATTCCCCTTGACGGCGACGGAGACCAGCGACTGGAGGCGGCTGGCGGCGAGGAGACGATCCGGAGACCATGTTGGCAGAGCAGGCTATCGCGCGGGCGAAGGAGTTCGGAGAAATTTCAAAATTTTGCCCGTGACTATATATAGCACGACCCTGTCGGTGTGACCGAGTGGAACAACTCGGTGGCACCGAGATTCATAACTGCAAGCAGTTACTAAAACTCGGTGTGACCGAAAGGTTCAAATCGGTTGCACCGAGATCGAAAACCTAGATCAACTTAGTGATCTTGGTAGGACCGAAGGTGGGGTATCGGTCAGACCAAGAATCATAAAGAGGTTTTGGAAGTTTAAGTCTATGACGAATCGGGGACTCCGATCGCTCCTCACACAGAGTGGTTCGAATCTGACTTGATCAAATTTTGTGATGCACCATGAATAGAGTTTGAGATGAGAAAAGCATAGATAGCTAGAGGAGGTTCTTAGGCATTCTTGTCCATCCACTTGGCAAAAGAAAATAAAACCAAACAATCAAAACAACAAGTGGATGTCCTCGAATGAGTAAAATATGCAACCAGCATGCTCACACAATAAGATGGCAAATGAAATATGTGACAAGGCATGCACAACCAACTCTAGCATCTATCAAGCAATTTTCGATGACTAGGTCATCTATATATGAGTATATTGACTTAGGAGTCAAGTGAGAACACTTGATCATAGGTCATACTCATCGTTTAAGCTCAAGTGGGGTTACCACTTTTACATAAAGCATTGTTGTGTTCACATCTTTAGAGTTGCTTTAGCTCAAGTCTTAGAGTAAAGCTCCCCCTAGATGTGATACCCCCCTAAGAGGGATGAACTAACCTTGGGTTTTGTCGATGATGACTTCATGTAGATGTTGAAGATGTGGATGCTCAATGTTGATGTAGATCACTTGGAGCTATCCATTTGAGTGAATTGCACTTTCAATACCTACATGGGTTAGTCCCACAAGGAACAAACAAGGATATCCATAGACATAGAGTGATGCACACACAAGATGATGTCCATGAAAACTTTTAGGTTACCTTGTCCCTTGTCTTACCAACATGGGGGTTTGTGACTCCTTGAACTAGTGCAAGATGTGGAAGTTGATTGCACTTGTTCTTGCCAAAATGATAAGAGTGAAGTATGTTGGCGGAGTCACCCTCAAGGACTCTCTAGTTCTTCTTCTTTTGGATCCACATCATCTTGATGGGAATCCTTGGAGTTGTAGTCGTATTTGATGAAGTGGAACTTGAAGTAGTCTTGGGAATCCACTTGACTAAGGTCTTAGGAGCTTCTTCAAATGCGTCGATTTCCTCTTGAAGCTTGTCCTTGCCTTTTTGCTTGTAGTCTTGTGGTGGAAGATCATCTTGAGCTTGTGTCCCCTTGAAAGAAGTATCATACTTCTCTTGTTGAGGAACAAACTTTGTATTGGGGTATTGATCTTCTTCCCACTCAACTCCATTGGCATTGAACTTTCGTTCAAAACCAACACCTTGATTCTTCCGGTGCATTCCTTGCTTGCACACAATTTCCTCAAATTGCTTACTCCCGGCAAGGCTTTTGTACACTCCTTTCTCTATAATTCCCTTCAATAAGCTATTTTCTTGCTCAAGTGTAACTTGGCTAAGAGAATCATTAGTGGAATCAAGAGAACTACTAGAAGCAACAATATTGGATTTAGCATGATCATTGTTACTACTAGAGGAAGAATCTTTCTTGTTCTTGTTACTAGACTTGACTTGAGGCATGTAAGTGGATAAGAGTAAATGCTTGGCAATGTGAGAAGAACTTTTCTTGCGGAGATCATCATTGATTGATTTTAAGAACTCATGCTCTTGCTCAAGATTGAGCTTTTCAAAGCGTAATTTCTCATGAGCTCTTAAAAGTTCTCGATGATTTTCGAAGATAGTTTCATGGGCTAACTTAAGAGTGTTTAGTTCTTTAGTTAGGGCCTCAATCTTCTCCTTATCATTGTCATTCATTTTATCTTGATTAGCATGTTTAATTGACGTTTCATCATAGTATTCATCACTAGAGTTGTCAACAAGCAAATCATCACCTAACAAGTCATCTTCATCACTATTGAAATCAACATACTCGGGGTGTGTTACCTTAGGACCTTTGGCCATGAAGCATCTTCCAATTCCTTCATTTGGTGAGTCAAATATGTCGTAGGAGTTGGTTGACACAAGTGCTAGACCGGCAACACCTTCATCTTGAGTATCTTCGGAGTCGGAGTGATAACTTCTCTCGGAGTGGCTGTCGGAGTCGGAGCCGGATACCCATTCACCAACATGAGCTTGATGTCTTCGTCTTGTGTAGCTCCTTGATGATTTTTCCTTCCTTTCCGAATCCTTGCTTCTCCGTGAGTATCTTCATTCATAACGATCATCTCTACTCCTTCTCTCTCTTGGTGGTGATTCTTTGCTTCTTCTTTTTGGAGAATCTTATCTTCTCTTGTAGGGAGCCGTACACTCATTGGAATAGTGTCCGGGTCTTCCACAACTGTAGCAGTTTCGCTCTCGACTAGAAGATCTTTTGTCATTGTAGGACCTTGACTTGAAGCTTCTATCTTTGCTTCTACTCTTGTAGAACTTGTTGAAGTTCTTCACCATTAAGCTCAATTCTTCATTGAAGTCTTGTTTCTCACTTGATGATGTAGGGGCTTCACATGAGGCTTTATAGGCACCACTTGATTTGTTGTGAAGTTCCTCTTTATCCTTAAGTGACATCTCATGAGCAACAATTCTTCCAATCACCTCCGTTGGCTTGAGATCTTTGTAATTGGGCATCATTTGGATCAATGTGCACACGGTATCATATTTTCCATCCAAGGCTCTTAGAATCTTCTTGATGATGAATCTATCGGTCATCTCTTCACTTCCTAAGCCGGCAATCTCATTTGTGATGAGAGCAAGCCTAGAGTACATTTCAGCGACACCTTCACCATCCTTCATCTTGAACTTGTCAAGTTGGCTTTGAAGCACATCCAACTTGGATTCCTTGACGGAGTCGGTACCTTTGTGCATATCAATCAAAGTGTCCCAAATTTCCTTCGCATTCTCAAGACGGCTGATTTTGTTGAATTCTTCGGGGCACAATCCGTTAAAAAGAATATCACAAGCTTGAGCATTGTATTGCAACATCTTCAACTCATCCGCGGTAGCTTCACGGTTTGGTTCTCTCCCATCAAAGAAGTCACCTTGCAAAACAACACACACAATAGCCCAAACGGCGGGGTTATGTCCAAGAATATGCATTTTCATTTTATGCTTCCAACTAGCAAAATTAGTACCATCAAAGTAGGGACCTCTACGGTGATAATTTCCCTCGCTAGACGGCATACTCTCCTAGGTTGTGAAACCAAGGCTATGACCACCAAAAGCTATGGAGATCAAAGCAAATGGAGACCAAAGCTCTGATACCACTTGTAGGATCGAAAGTATGTCTAGAGGGGGGGTGATTAGACTACTTGACCAAATAAGACTTAACCTTTTCCCAATTTTAGTTCTTGGCAGATTTTAGCTATTTTAGGACAAGTCAAGCAATCATCACACAATTCAAGCAAGCATGCAAAGAGTATATTGGCAGCGGAAAGTAAAGCATGCAACTTGCAAGAATGTAAAGGGAAGGGTTTGGAGAATTCAAACGCAATTGGAGACACGGATGTTTTTCCCGTGGTTCGGATAGGTGGTGCTATCCTACATCCACGTTGATGGAGACTTCAACCCACAAAGGGTAACGGTTGCGAGAGTCCACACAGGGCTCCACCCACAAAGGGTAATGGTTGCGCGATTCCACATAGGGCTCCACCCACGAAGGGTCCACGAAGAAGCAACCACCCACAAAGGGTCCACGAAGAAGCAACCTTGTCTATCCCACCATGGCCATCGCCCACACAGGACTTGCCTCACTAGCGGTAGATCTTCACGAAGTAGGCGATCTCCTTGCCCTTACAAACTCCTTGGTTCAACTCCACAATCTTGTTGGAGGCTCCCAAGTGACACCTAGCCAATCTAGGAGACACCACTCTCCAAGAAGTAACAAATGGTGTGTAGGTAATGAACTCCTTGCTCTTGTGCTTCAAATGATAGTCTCCCCAACACTCAACTCTCTCTCATAGGATTTGGATTTGGTGGAAAGAAAATTTGAGTGGAAAGCAACTTGGGAAAGGCTAGAGATCAAGATTCATATGGTAGGAATGGAATATCTTGGTCTCAACACATGAGTAGGTGGTTCTCTCTCAGAACATATGAGTTGGAATGGTGTATGTGTTCTGATGGCTCTCTCTTCAAATGAAGAGGAGGTGGAGGGGTATATATAGCCTCCACACAAAATCCAACCGTTACACACAGTTTTCCAATCTCGGTGGGACCGAATCAACAAACTCGGTCGGACCGAAAATGTAAACCTAGTGACCGTTAGAGATTTTCGGTGGGACTGACATGCAACTCAGTAGGACCGATATGGTTAGGGTTTGGGCATAACATAATCTCGGTGAGACCGATTACACAAACACGGTGAGACCGGATTTGGTAATTAGCTAACCAGAGAGTTGGTCAGGCAAACTCGGTGGGACCGATTTGCTCTTTCGGTGAGACCGAAAAGTTACAAAGGGGAAACACTGAATTTACATTGCAATCTCGGTGGGACCGATTCGCTCTTTCGGTGAGACCGAAAAGTTACGAAAGGGAAACAGAGAGTTTGCAATCCCATCTCGGTGAGACCGAGATCCCTATCGGTAGAACCGAATTGCTAGGGTTTGGCAGTGGCTTATGACAAGTGAAACTCGGTGGCGCCGGATAGGAAGAATCGGTAGGACCGAGTTTGGCTTAGGGTTTAGGTCATATGTGGATATGGGAAAGTAGTTGAGGGTTTTGGAGCATATCACTAAGCACATGAAGCAAGAGGCTCATTAAGCAACACCTCATCCCTCCTTGATAGTATTGGCTTTTCCTAAAGACTCAATGTGATCTTGGATCACTAAAATATAAAATGAAGAGTCTTGAGCTTTTGAGCTTGAGCCAATCCTTTGTCCTTAGCATTTTGAGGGTTCCACTTTCACATCCATGCCATGCCAATCATTGAGCTTTCCTGAAATAATCATCTTGGAATAGCATTAGCTCAATGAGCTATATGTTGTTATGAATTACCAAAACCACCTAGGGATAGTTGCACTTTCAGGCGAGGCGAACCTCACGAAGCTCTCGTGATGTGAGCCATGACGATCGACAGCAGGCGGGCGCCAGCGCGCGCAGCGTCCTTGTTTCCTCTTTGGTGCTAAGGAAACTAGCACAGGCGAGGAGTACCGAGGCATCAGGCAAAGGTTGCCATTTTGGTGCAACCAGACCAAGACTAGAAGGATGGCAAGACGGAGGTCATCGTGGAGCTCAAGACGGCGTCACCACTAGAGCCTTTGGCAGGCAAAGACCACTTTTGTTAGGATAGCTTGTACTAGTTGTCCCCCTTCAAATTTTCCCTCCATTGTTGGCTCCCTTCCCGCTCAAGATTTGGGAAGAGGACCAGGGCCTCTATAAGTAGGACTAGCCACCACCATAGGTAGGGGGACACCTTAGATCACTCTCACCCACAAAAGTTAGCCAAGCACAAGAACACCTCAACCTCAGGAGGCTGTTCTTCCCATTGTTTTGTTCATCATCAGCCCAAGAGGCAATCCACCACCACCACACTGAGTAGGGTATTACACCGCAACGGTGGCCCAAACCAGTATAAATCTTGTGTCTTTCTGTGTTGCGAGTTCGTCGAGTTCGTCCGCGAGATCTTAGCGAGTTAGGGCGTAGATCGGTGGGAGGAAGAGACTTCGCGTGCACCCCAGTGTTCGAACCTTAAGGGTTTGCCGGAACCCCACATCCGATAGTGACATCCCGAACACTATCCAGCAGCAGAGCTAAATCATGCCCATCATGACCGTGCGGCGCACCTGACATAGGTTCGAATCCGTCGAAGATAAAGTCTCCGCGGATGTCGGCGGTATAGTTCAAGCTTCCAAACCTGACCTGATGGCCAGGGGCGTAGCTCTTGATCTTCTCCAGATGGCCGAGCGAGTTGGCCCGCAATGCGGAGCCACCGAGTACGAAGATCTATCCGGGGAGGAAAACCTCACCCTGGATCGATCGTTGCCGATGATCGAAGGAGCCATCAAGCTTTATGGTGACGACACAGTGGAACTCTTAATGAAAGCACCAATGTCGGTGTCAAAACCGGAGGATCTCGGGTAGGGGGTCCCGAACTGTGCATCTAAGGCGGATGGTAACAGGAGGCGGGGGACACAATGTTTACCCAGGTTCGGGCCCTCTCGATGGAGGTAATACCCTACTTCCTGCTTGATTGATCTTGATGATATGAGTATTACAAGAGTTGATCTACCAGAAGATCGGAGAGGCTAAACCCTAGAAGCTAGCCTATGGTATGATTGTTGTTGTCCTACGTGGGTTACACAAAGGGACGAGGGTTACATAGAGTCGGTTACAAGGGAGGAGATCTACATATCCGAATCGCCAAGCTTTCCTTCCATGCAAAGGAGAGTCCCACCTGAACACAGGACGAAGTCTTCAATCTTGTATCTTCATAGTCCAATAGTCCGGCCAAAGGATATAGTCTGGCTGTCCGAGGACCCCCTAATCCAGGACTCCCTCACCAGGTGCTGGCACCTCTGGAGCTAGCAGGGCCATGGGGGCTGGTTCCACATGGCAATGCTCCTCTTGGCCCCGTGAGGATGACCGGGCTGGGGAGCTATGGGCGCTGCTACCCCCTTTCTCTGAGGAAGGAGGCACGGACGCCGCATCCTCCTTCCTTTTCTTTGCAGAAGACGTCGGCCTGATCAACCAAGGGCCAGCATCAGGAAATGATGAGTACAACCATGGACAAGGCGAAGCTTGAGACACTTACTGATCCACTGCGACATACTTCCGCTTAGGAAGCCTGAAGCCTAACAACATCGGGACGGAGGCGGCATCGCGAGGCACCAGCGACGACCTACCCCGCGTCGGGATGGGGGGCTGCTCCCTCTCCCTTTGGCAAGCGTCGGCCTCGGCATCGTCAGGAAGGGCGCGGAGGATCTTGGCCTTACTCAGAGGGGAAGTCTCCCCCACCTCTTCTAGAGTCTTCTCCGGGGACTTGTCAAGTCGTGAAGTTGCCGAAGCAGCGTGGGGAAGCGGAGACCACCCACGTCTAATCAAACACCACACGTCAACCGAGGCCACGGGCTTTTGGGGACCCATGGTGCTCCGTACTTGACCCTTGGCTTCGCCCCGAAGCCAAGCCCGAGTGCACCTTGGGGCCGGGGGCTACTGTCGGCGTTCTGGGAACGGGGGTCCCCAGACTTGCCTGCCTACGGCCCATGGCGCGGCCAAGCCAGCAGGTCGTACGGCCAATCTTCATCAACAAGGCATCCAAGACCCTCGCGAGGGGCCAAGCCTTGCGAGGCGGATGACACAAGACCTCCTCTGGAGTGGCCTAGTCGGGCAGGCTCACGAGGGGCGGAGATAACAAGGCGAGGCAAACCTCATGAGGCTCTCGTGACGTGAGCCATGACGATCAACACCAGGCGGGCGCTGGGCGGGCGCCAACGCGCGCAGCATCCTTGTTTCCTCTTTGGTGCTAAGGAGGCCAGCGCAGGCGAGGAGTACCGATGCATCAAGCAAAGGTTGCCATATCGGTGCAACTAGACCAAGACCAGAAGGACGGCAAGACGGAGGTCATTGTGGAGCCCAAGACAGCGTCACCACCAGAGCCTTTCGCAGGCGGAGACCACCTTTGTCAGGATAGCTTGTACTAGCTATCCCCCTTCAAAATTGCCCGCCGTTGTTGGCTCCCTTCCCGCTCAATATTTGGGAAGAGGACCAGGGCCTCTATAAATAGGACTAGCCACCACCATAGGTGAGGAGGGATCATCAAGATCATCCCCACACACACAAGTTAGCCAAGCACGAGAACACCTCACCCTCATGAGGTTGTTCTTCCCATTGTATTGTTCATCATCAGCCCAAGAGGCAATCCACCACCACCACACTGGAGTAGGGTATTACACCACAGCGGTGGCCCGAACCAGTATAAATCTTGTGTCTTTCTGTGTTGCGAGTTTGTCGAGTTCGTCCGCGAGATCTTAGCGAGCTAGGGCGTAGATCAGTGGGAGGAAAAGACTTCGCGCTCACCCCAGTGTTCGAACCTTAAGGGTTTGTTGAAACCCCACATCCGACAATGGCGACCTATTACGGTGGATGCCACGTGTCGGTTACCCTTGGCGAAATCACTTCCATGAGGCGCCATTTATCGTCATGGAAGTGGACACTTCCGTGATGATAATTTTGGTAATGTCATGGAACACTTCTACGACAGCACAGGTATGACTATCTTGATTCTGTCATAAAATCGTCATGGATGTACATGGATGACAGAAAACGTGACCTACTATGACAAACACGTATCATCACGGAAGTCTATTTTTTGTAGTGGTACTAGTGGTGCCCTTCAAGGCGGCAACCGAAACCTTTACAAACAAGGTTTGGGCTGCCTCCACAACTTAATTGGAGGCTCCCACCACCACCACGAAGCTTCACCACAATGAAATGTGGATCCAAGGTGAACTCTTCCATCTAGGGTGCCCCAACATCCAAGAGTAACAAGATCTACAAGAGAATGATGGGGGAATCAAATTTCCTTTGGTGGGAGTGTAGATCTAGGTCTCCTCCCTCAATCCGTAGAAAATCAACAAGTTTGGTTGGCTAGAGAAGGAGATTGGGAAAAATGGAGCTTAGGGCAATAATGGAAGAGAGAGGGAGGCAATTAGGTGGGAGGAGGAAGAACCCCTCCTTAAATAGGCCCACCAAAAATCCAACCGTTACGTGCATAAATTGCATGGGGTGGTACAACCACTCTAAAGAGTGGTACAACCACCCAAGCCCCTTTTAGTAGCTTGCGGGGTCCAAGCAGTACAAATGCTAGGAGAAGTAGTACAATCACTTTAGTACGAGCCGTTATCGAGGCCTAAGTGGTACAATTGCTAGGGCGAGCGGTTGTATCGGTTATGTTTTAAAATAACATGAACAACCCCTAGCACCGCCCAAGTACCGCTACCAGACCCAAGGGAAACCCACCTCGGGCGGGTAGTTGGGCCGGCACAAGAGCCGGTAGTACCGCGCCAAGGGAGGAAGTGGTACCACCGCCTGGCAGAGCTTGAAGTGGCCCGCTCCACTAAGGGATGGTAGAACCGCTTGGGTGAAAACTGCTAGGTGATTTTTGGATCTCTCCTCAAATGGATAGGGAGGTATAAATTTGGGTTCAATATGGAGTATGTGTACGTGATTTGTTTCTAACCATACCTTCTGATGCAAACCCTCTCTTAATAATACAGATTTCCTTCGACCAAAGAAATAAACACGTCGGAAATGTCGTGTTCACTCTTTTCCTTCCAGAGGGGTGCTTAACCGTCTTGTTCCATATAAATATGCATGTGTAGCTCAAGCACATAGTTAGTCCACAAATTGCATTGTCAACAACACCAAAACACTTAAGGGGGAAATTCCCTTTTGGTCTCCACATTTTTGGTGATTGATAACAACACAACGATTTGCACAAACAGTCTAGAAAGTATAGACGGGCTTGATAGTGTCCTGGACTAGGAGGTTCTAACCATGTCAGCCCCATAAACATGTGTCATGCTGAGGACTCCTGGATCGTCAATGAATGGGCAAGACTGCCATGCCCTATGGCGTACTCAAGATGGCATCCTCCAAAGACTTGGCGCATACACCAAGACACATTTGAATCTTTGGCATGTTTATCCCTAGATGTAACCGACCTACATGTAATCCTAGATAACCCGGGTTCCCAAGGAGTTTAGAGCATAGGGCAGAGAGTTCGACATACACATATGATCTGGAAGTAGATCATCTTGTACTTTGTACTCTAGCACAATCAATACAACAAAAGCATGATGTAGGGTTTTACCTCTTTGAGAGGACCCGAACGTGGGTAAACATTGTCTCCTTGTTCATCATGTTACCATCTATCTAAGATCACCAGCTCGAGACCCCCTACCCGAGATCTACCACATTTGACTCAGACAATGGTCGCCCATGCAGGTCCCGCTGCATCATGAAAATAGTGTGATGGCATCAACGTTCGATGCTCAGATCCGTTTCGCTGCAGATATTACATTGGAACATCTAAAACTCGGTTCAACCGGCGCACAGGAGAAAATTGAAGGTCCAAACCCTCATCGGGCATTAATCTTGAAAACCTGTGTCATGTGGGCTTTTCCTTGACCGTAGCCTTAAATCTAGCCCAGTAACAGCAGACGATCACGCCCGAGCACTCGCTTCTACCAGCGACAGTGCAAAAACTATGATTTTTCAGACCAGACCTTGAGCTCACATCCGACGAGTGGCAATGCAGGCAAAGCACCTAGGTCGCATGGGCGACCCCGAGGTTAGTACTTGATCAACCTCCGGAAACCATGTTTGAAAGACCGGCGTCTGATCAGTTTGGAATAAAATTTCCTCTCTCACCCCCCATGTCTCGTACTATCCTGACAATTCAAGGACCAACCGACATCTGGGACTTGCCTTTTTGTCGTGCAAAAACCAAAAGAAGCGGTCACATAGTTCTGGATGACATTCTTGTTCGTGAAAAACAAGACCACACATTGTTCGGACGAGGAAGCAGTGGCAGCATTCTGCCACAACTGTCACGACGAAGGAATCAGTGGGAGTGTAGCACAAAAGCACCTCAGAACGTTTGTCAAGCTATCCATATAGTTACAAGATATTGTGTTATGGAAGATGCTTGGTTGGCTGAGCAATGGC
Source organism: Triticum dicoccoides (assembly GCF_002162155.2). Lineage (NCBI taxonomy): Eukaryota > Viridiplantae > Streptophyta > Magnoliopsida > Poales > Poaceae > Triticum > Triticum dicoccoides. The sequence goes on along the minus strand of NC_041392.1, from coordinate 428,573,202 downwards.
ACAAAAATCCGAGCCTAGACCAACCCGAGTCAATTAAGGAATGCATGTGCTCACACCGCACCAGATGCCCCAAAAATTCCAATGCTGACTCACTCGTTGATTGATCAACATGGAAGAGAAAACATCTAGTTAAAGTACTAAGATCTACACTAAACGCGATATTGGATAGACCATGTGCGATTTACTCTACCTCCTAGATATACCATAACTCACAGGCTTCAGGCTTGCTGGGTTGCGAGGCATGTGGCTAAGGGAGGAATGGAACTCCTCGACAACCTTGGTTTATCAACAAACCAAGGAATCACACCTAATCATATCGAAGAAACGTTTGAAGAGAGGAAGTCTTAATGATATAAGAAACTCGCTCCTAGAGAAATCAAAGCAAGAGAGCTCTTCGATACATCTGCCAACTTAACCACGTGGTGACCACAGAAAATAGATGGTCGGACACTCCGATAAGTTTCGAGCGAGAGGACCAACCAAGGATAACTCACAGTCGAGGAGTTTTGGCCCTTGTTCTCGACTCAATTTTTGATAGCTACCGACTAACAGAGGTCTTGATGGAAGGTGGCAGTAGCCTAAACCTCATTTACGAGGACACCTTGCAAAAATTGCAATTTCATAGATCACACATCAAACCAAGCAGGACAACCTTTAAAGGAATAATCCCAGGAAAAGAAGCACGGTGCATCGGCAAAGTCACGCTTGACGTAGTCTTTGGAATGCCCGATAACTATTGGATCAAGGAGTTAATCTTCAACATTGTGCCTTTCAAAAGTGGCTATCATGCGCTTCTCAGATGACCCGTGTTCACTAAATTCCACGGTGTGCCCCATTACGCTTATATGAAGCTTAAGATGTCAGAGCCCAACGATGTGATTACTGTAAAGACCAACATGGACACCACACTCCAAGACGAGAACAAGACAACAACGTTGGCCCTTAAAGCAGAATTCGAGGACCTTGAGGTCGAGGAACTACTGGGCAGGTCTTCAAAAGAAGGGGCGATGTGGCGATTCTGAGAGGAAGTGTTGAGCTACCACGTGCCAATACTGTGAACTTGATGAAGATCAGCGCACCATCTAGGAGTGCGATCGATGGGTGCTGATGAAGCTGTCTGAGAGCTTCCATGATCATTTACTTTTGTTTAGTTTATGTTTATTTTATTGGCCCACTGGTTCTGTAATAGGGCTAGTTCTATGCTACTATGGTGTTGACAGGTTTTCGCCCCATGATGTTCGTTTCAACATCGGGTGAATACATTGGGTTTCCTGTCAGTGCATTGGGCTCGCTTTCCCTCTCTTCCCCATTTCCTGTAATTTTTTGCACTCAATGTATTTTTGTTTGTTATAAATGGAAAGGGGTTAGCCGGGTTAAAAAAATGAATCTATAAAAAAAGAAAAAACTTTCAGGTCGCGACAAGTGCAGTGCGCCACATGTTAAGCATGAGAGAAGGATCCGTAAAAAAGCATGAGAGAAGGTGTTGGAGTAACCTTTGAAAAGGTACCCTTTGATTAGTGATCTTTCGACTTTAATTTTTGAGAAACACCTGTAATTTTATTTATACTCATAATAATTACACATACGCTGTTTTGAATCTAAAATCCAAGAAAACACAAAGTAACTCCTATGAATAAGAATTACCATGAAATCTTTTGGAAACACCTTCTTCACGGTATCAATATCTGCTAAAAAAATACTCCAAATACTTTGGTAAAGAGATTGCAATTGGAATGGAGCAACAATGTTGTCACTCTTTCACCCGCACGAACATTAGCAAAAATGATTTTCGAAAACGCCTTGAGTCACCCATCCAAAAAGATGGAAAACCTTGATCGATGAACGTACTTGGGCCGGGGATGATCCCGTAGAAGTGCAGCCCGTCGGATCACAATATCTTCACCATGATGTCGATGAAATATTTCAATCAAACCAATAAAAAAGTATGATACACCAACATAAACTCATCAGATCCGAATAATCAGAGCGAACCAACCTGTGGTTGGATGGTTAGAGGGACAGTGCTATCCCCAGCCCACCAGGGTTCAAGTCCTGGTGCTCGCATTATTCCTGGATTTATTTCAGGATTTCCGGTGATGCGCTTTCAGTGGGAGGAGACATTCCCGTCGACGACGAGGTGCCTACGGTGACTTCATAAATCTCAAGATGATATGCCGGCTCAGTCTCTTGGAGGTGCTCATAGGGGTAGGGTGTGCGTGTGTGCGTTCATAGGGGCGAGTGCATGCGTGCATGTATGAGAGCTCGCGTCTGTACTGTGTTCAAAAAAAGATCTGAATAATCGGATGTGCGAGAACAAAAAACTCTCCAATCTCGTGACATGATACGTCTCCATCGTATCTATAATTTTTTATTGTTTCATGCCAATATTATACAACTTTCACATACTTTTGGCAACTTTTTATATGATTTATTAGACTAACTTATTGATGCAGTGCCCAGTGCCAGTTCCTGTTTTCTGCATGTTTTTTGTATCGCAGAGTATCCATAACAAACGAAGTCCAAATGCAATAAAATTTCACGAAGAATTATTTTGGAATATATGTGATTTTTAGGAGGTGGAATCAACGCAAACGGGGGCCCATAGAGCCCACAACCTACCAAGGCGCGCCAGACACCCCTAGCGCGCCCAGGTGTTTTGTGTCCTCCTCGAACGTCGGTTGGACCTCTACTTCGGGCGCAAGGAAGCTTATATCCGGAAAAAATAGTGTTAAAATCTTAGCACAATCGGAGTTACAGATCTCCGGGAATATAAGAAACAGTTTTCGGCCGGATCTGGGGAACGCGAAACAGAAGAGAACAAAGAGGGAGATCCAATCTCGGAGGGGCTCCCACCCCTTGATACGTCCATTTTGCATCATGCTTTTATATCGATATTTATTGCATTATGGGCTGTTATTACACATTATGTCACAATACTTATGCCTATTCTCTCTTATTTTACAAGGTTTACATCAAGAGGGGGAATGCCGGCAGCTGGAATTCTGGGCTGGAAAAGGAGCAAATATTAGAGATCTAGTCTGCACATCTCCAAAAGTCCTAAAACTCCATGGGAATTATTTTCCGAATATATAAAAAATATTGGGCGAAAGAAGTACCAGAGGGGGACCACCCACCGTCCACGAGGGTGGGGGCGCGTCCTACCCCCTGGGCACGTCCCCTGCCTCATGGGCCCCCTAGTGGTCCTCTGATGCCCATATTTGGCTATATGGAGTCTTTCGTCGAGGAAAAAATCATAAGCTAGCTCACGGGACGAAACTCCGCTGCCACGAGGCGAAACCTTGGCGGAACCAATCTAGGGCTCCGGTGGAGCTGTTCTGCCGGGGAAACTTCCCTCCGGGAGGGGGAAATCATCACCATCGTCATCACCAACGATCCTCTCATCGGGAGGGGGGTCAATCTCCATCAACATCTTCACCAGAACCATCTCATCTCAAACCCTAGTTCATCTCTTGTATCCAATCTTTCTATCCAAACCTCAGATTGGTACATGTGGGTTGCTAGTAGTGTTGATTACTCCTTGTAGTTGATGCTAGTTGGTTTACTTGGTGGAAGATCATATGTTCAGATCCATTATGCATATTAATACCCCTCTGATTATGAACATGAATATGCTTTGTGAGTAGTTACGTTTTTTCCTGAGGACATGGGAGAAGTCTTGCTATAAGTAGTCATGTGAATTTGGTATTCATTCGATATTTTGATGAGATGTATGTTGTCATCCCTCTAGTGGTGTCATGTGAATGTCGACTACATGACACTTCACCATTGTTTGGGCCTAGAGGGAGGCATTGGGAAGTAATAAGTAGATGACGGGTTGCTAGAGTGACAGAAGCTTAAACCCTAGTTTATGCGTTGCTTCATAAGGGGCTGATTTGGATCCATATGTTTCATGCTATGGTTAGGTTTACCTTAATACTTCTATTGTAGTTGCGGATGCTTGCAATAGGGGTTAATCATAAGTGGGATGCTTGTCCAAGTAAGGACAGTACCCAAGCACCGGTCCACCCACATATCAAAATATCAAAGTACCGAACGCGAATCATATGAGCGTGATGAAAACTAGCTTGACGATAATTCTCATGTGTCCTCGGGAGCACTTTACTTTATATAAGAGCTTGTACAGGCTTTTCCTTTGCTACAAAAAGGATTGGTCCATCTTGCTGCACCTTATTTCCTTTTATTACTTGTTACCCATTACAAATTAGCTTATCACAAAACTATCTGTTACCGATAATTTCAGTGCTTGCAGAGAATACCTTACTGAAAACTGCTTATCATTTCCTTCTGCTCCTCGTTGGGTTCGACACTCTTACTTACCGAAAAGGCTATGATAGATCCCGTACACTTATGGGTCATCAAGACTCTTTTCTGGCGCTATTTCCGGGGAGTGAAGCACCTTTGGTAGGTGGAATTTGGTAAGGAAAATTTTATATAGTGTGCTGAAATTTACTGTCACTTGTTACTATGGAACATAATCCTTTGAGGGGCCTGTTCGGGGTATCTTCACCCCAACCAGTAGAGCAAAGAGTTGCTCCTCAACCTAATGAACCTACTGAAAATGTTTAGTTTGAAATTCCTTCGGGTATGATAGAGAAACTGCTAGCTAATCCTTTCACAGGTGATGGAACATTACGTCCCGATTTGCACCTAATCTATGTGGATGAAGTTTGTGGATTATTTAAGCTTGCAGGTATGCCCGAGGATGTTATCAAGAAGAAGGTATTCCCTTTATCTTTGAAGGGGGATGCATTGACATGGTTTAGGCTATGTGATGATATTGGATCATGGAACTACCAACAATTGAAATTGGAATTTCAACAGAAGTTTTATCCTATGCATCTGGTTCATCGTGATCGTAATTATATATATAATTTTTGTCCTCGCGAAGGAGAGAGCATCACTCAAGCTTGGGGGGAGGATTAAGTCAATGTTATATTCATGCCCCAATCGTGAGCTCTCAAAAGAAATGATTATTCAAAAAATTATGCTCGGCTTTCTCTCAGTAATCGCTCCATGCTCGATACTTCTTGTACTGGATCTTTTATGATGAAGACTATTGAATTCAAATGGGATATATTGGAAAGAATTAAACGCAACTCTGAAGATTGGGACCTCGATGATGGTAAGGAGTCAGGTATAACACCTAAGTTTGATTGTGTTAAATCTTTTTTGGATACCGATGCTTTCCGTGAATTTAGCACTAAATATGGACTTGACTCTGAGATAGTAGCTTCTTTCTGTGAATCCTTTGCTACTCATGTTGATCTCCCTAAGGAGAAGTGGTTTAAATACAATCCCCCCATTGAAGTAAAAGTAGTTGCACCTATTGAAGTTGAAGAAAAGACTATCACTTATAATGATCCTGTTGATCCTACTGCTTATATTGAGAAACCACCTTTCCCTATTAGAATAAAGGATCATGCTAAAGCTTCAATTGTGGTTAACAAAAGTAATATTAAGACACCTAAACCCCTTGAGCAAATTAAAGTTGAACCTAGTGTTGCTATGGTTAAAGATCTCTTGGCCGATAATATTGATGGGCATGTTATTTACTTCTGCAATGAATCTGCTAGAATTGCTAGACCTGATACTAAAAATAAACATAGACCTGTTGTAGGCATGCCTGTTATTTCTGTTAAAATAGGAGATCATTGCTATCATGGCTTATGTGATATGGGTGCTAGTGCAAGTGCTATACTTCATTCCTTATACAAAGAAATTATGCATGATATTGCACCTGCTGAGATAGAGGAAATTGATGTTACAATTAAGCTTGCCAATAGAGATACTATTTCATCAGTTGGGATTGTTAGAGATATTGAAGTCTTGTGTGGGAAATTTAAATATCCTACTAATTTTCTTGTTCTTGGTTCCCCACAAGATGACTTTTGTCCCATTATATTTGGTAGACCCTTCTTGAATACTGTTAATGCTAAGATAGACTGCAATAAGGATATTGTTTCTGTTGGTTTAGGGGATATGACTCATGAGTTTAACTTTGCTAAATTTCATAGACAACCCCATGATAAAGAATTGCCTAGTAAAGATGAAATTATTGGTCTTGCTTCTATTGCCATGCCTCCTAGTGATCCTTTAGAACAGTATTTGCTAGACCATGAAAATGATATGTTTAGGAATGAAAGAAGGGAAATAGATGAAGTATTCTTTAAATAGGGACCTATCTTGAAACACAACTTGCATGTTGAAATTCTAGGGGATACTCCTCCACCCAAGGGTGATCCTGTGTTTGAGCTTAAACCTTTACCTGATACTCTCAAATATGCTTATCTTGATGAGAAAGAGATATATCATGTTATTATTAGTGTTAACCTTTCAGAGCATGAGGAAAAGAAATTATTAAAAACTCTGAAGAAGCATCGTGCTGCTATTGGATATACTCTTGATGATCTTAAGGGCATTAGTCCCACTATATGCTAGCACAAAATAAAATTGGAGAAGGATGCTAAACCGGTTGTTAATCACCAACGACGGTTAAATCCTAAGATGAAAGAAGTGGTAAGAAAAGAGATACTAAAGATTCTAGAGGCAGGTATAATTTATCCTGTTGCTGATAGTCAGTGGGTAAGTCTTGTCCATTGTGTCCCTAAGAAGGGAGGTATTACTGTTGTTCCTAATGATAAAGATGAATTGATCCCACAAAGAATTGTTACAGGTTATAGAATGGTAATTGATTTCCGCAAATTAAATAAAGCTACTAAAAAGGATCATTACCCTTTACCTTTTATTGATCAAATGCTAGAAAGATTATCCAAACATACACATTTTTGCTTTCTAGATGGTTATTCTGGTTTCTCTCAAATTCCTGTATCAAAAGAGGATCAAGAAAAGATAACTTTCACTTGCCCTTTCGGTGCCTTTGCTTATAGACGTATGCCTTTCGACTTATGCAATGCACCTGCTACCTTTCAAAGATGTATGACTGCTATATTCTCTGACTTTTGTGAAAAGATTGTTGAGGTTTTCATGGATGATTTCTCCATTTACAGAACTTCTTTTGATGATTGCTTAAGCAACCTTGATCGAGTTTTGCAGAGATGTGAAGAAACTAATCTTGTCTTGACTTGGGAGAAGTGCCACTTTATGATTAATGAAGGTATTGTCTTGGGGCATAAAATTTCTGAAAGAGGTATTGAGGTTGATAAAGCTAAAGTTGATGCTATTGAAAAGATGTCGTGTCCTAAGGACATTAAAGGTATAAGAAGTTTCCTTGGTCATGCCGGTTTTTATAGGAGGTTCATTAAGGACTTTTCTAAAATTTCTCGGCCTTTGACTAATCTCTTACAAACAGATGTCCCTTTTGTCTTTGATGATGATTGTGTAGAAGCATTTGAAATACTTAAGAAAGCTTTGGTTTCTGCACCTATTGTTCAACCTCCTGATTGGAATTTACCATTTGAAATTATGTGTGATGCTAGTGATTATGCTGTAGGGGCTGTTCTAGGACAAAGAGTTGATAAGAAATTAAATGTTATTCAATATGCTAGTAAAAACTCTAGACAGTGTTCAAAGAAATTATGCTACTGCTGAAAAAGATTTTTTAGTAGTTGTGTTTGCTTGTGATAAGTCCAGACCTTATGTTGTTGATTCTAAAGTAATTGTTCACACTGATCATGCTGCTATTAAATATCTTATGGAAAAGAAAGATGCTAGACTTATTAGATGGGTCCTCTTGCTACAAGAATTTGATTTGCATATCATTGATAGAAAGGGAGCTGAGAACCCCGTTGCAGACAACTTCTCTAGGTTAGAGAATGTTCTTGATGACCCACTACCTATTGATGATAGATTTACTGATGAACAATTAGTTGTGATAAATGCTTCTCGTACTGCTCCATGGTATGCTGATTATGCTAATTATATTGTTGCTAAGTTTATACCACCTAGTTTCACATACTAGAAAAACTTTTCTATGATTTAAGACATTACTTTTGGGATGACCCACATCTTTATAAAGAAGGAGTCGATGGTGTTATTAGAATTTGTGTACCTGAGCATGAACAGGAACAGATCCTACGCAAGTGCCACTCCGAGGCTTATGGAGGACACCATGCTAGGGGCAGAGCTGCACATAAGGTATTGCAATCCGGTTTCTATTGGCCTACTCTCTTCAAGAATGCCTGCAAGTTTGTCTTGTCTTGTGATGAATGTCAAAGAATTGGCAATATTAGTAGACGTCAAGAAATGCCTATGAATTATTCACTTGTTATTGAACCATTCGATGTTTGGGGCTTTGATTATATGGGACCGTTTCCTTCCTCTAATGGGTATACACATATTTTAGTTGTTGTTGATTACGTTACTAAGTGGGTAGAAGCTATTACAACTAGTAGTGTTGATCATAACACCTCTATTAAGATGCTTAAAGAAGTTATTTTTCCGAGGTTTTGAGTCCCTGGATATTTAATGACTGATGGTGGTTCACATTTCATTCATGGTGCTTTTCATAAGATGCTTGCTAAGTATGATGTTAATCATAGAATTGCATCTCCATATCACCCACAGTCTAGTGATCAAATAGAATTGAGCAATAGAGAGCTTAAGATAATTTTGCAAAAGACTATTAATAGATCTAGAAAGAATTGGTCCAAGAAACTTGATGATGCATTATGGGCTTATAAAACTGCATATAAAAATCCTATGGGTATGTCTCCATATAAAATGGTCTATGGTAAAGCTTGTCACTTACCTCTCGGATTAGAACATAAGGCATATCGGGCTATTAAAGATCTCAACTATGACTTCAAACTTGCCGATGAGAAGAGGCTTTTTGACACTAGATCACTTGATGAATGGAGAACCCAGGCCTATGAGACTGCCAAACTGTTTAAAGAAAAAGTTAAAAGATGGCATGACAAAAGGATACAGAAGCGTGAGTTTAATGTAGGTGATTATGTATTGCTATACAACTCTCATTTAAGATTTTTTTGCAGGCAAACTTCTCTCTAAATGAGAAGGTCCTTACATCATCGAGGAGGTCTATCGTTCCGGTGCCATAAAAATCAACAACTTCGAAGGCACAAATCCGAGGGTGGTAAATGGTCAAAGAATCAAACATTATATCTCAAGTAATCCCATAAATGTTGAAACTAATGTTATTGAAACCGCAACCCCGGAGGAATACATAAGGGACACTTTCCAGAACGTTTCAGACTCCTAAAAGGAATAGGTACGTGATACAGTAAGTAAACCAACTCCAAAACAGTTCTAATGGCAATTTTTCTCTGTTTTGGAATATTTAAGAAAATAGGAAAATAAGAAGCAGTCGGGAAGGACACGGGGCTTCCACGAGGGTGGAAGGCGCGCGCCCCTGCCTCGTGGGCACCTCGTGTGCTCTCCGGACTCCGTTTTCTTGCACGACACTTCTTTTGGTCGGTAAAAATTCATTATATAATCTCTCGAAGGTTTTGACCACCGTATCACGCAAATATCCTTTGTTTTTGCTTCGAGTTGTTTCTGTTGCAGATTTAGAGCAAGATGTCTTCTCAAGAGTCAGTCGGGGAGATTCGGGTGTCTCATCCGACATCGGGGCCAAGAGAAAACAGCAATGCTGACCACTTTGGGCCATCAACTGAGGAAGAGATGGAGGCCTATTTGAAAAGGATAGATGCCATGGAGGAGGATGAAGACATTACTTCCAGTTTCCGAGCAGGATTCACTATGGGGGAACTACAGAGCTCGACTATTCCAAACTCGGTCATCCCTTCCAATGTTAGATTTCTTTCTTATGAAAATATGAAAAAGAGTGTTACTTGTTCTCCCGCAGCTATGCAACATCCTTTGGTGAAAGGAGCTTTAGTCGTCATGGGCAAGCTCCGTAAGGAAATAATGGACCTCAAGCAGCAAGTCAATAAGCTCGAGGAAGAGAATCGTATCCTGAGGGACATCATCGCGAAGAATATCACATCACCACCCCCGAAGAAGGAGACATAAACACATGGGTATGGGCACCCCCCTTGGCAACTGCCAAGCTTGGGGGAGTGCCCCGGTATAGTATCACACCCCACTTCTATCTTTACCATTTTTCTTAGTTCGATCCTTTGGGTAATATCTTGATTAGTAGAATAAAGTTTTAGTATGATCTAGTTGTGAGTTTTGCTTTATGATCCATCTATGTAATCGAGTCCGTGAGCTTTATATAATAAAGATTAGTCTTGAGTCAAGGGCTTGATTATTTTGCTATGATCTTGAGGGAATAGAATAAAAGAGAAAGAAATAAAGAGATCATATGGGTCTTATGGAGAGTAATGACTTCACATATAAAGAGTATGATGAATAAAAGTTGTTGAGAGTTGACAAACATAGTTTTGGTCATAGTTACAATTAATAGGAAGTAATAAGGAAAGAGAGGTTTTCACATATAAATATACCATCTTGGACATCTTTTATGATTGTGAGCACTCATTAAAATATGGCATGCTAAAGAGTTGACGTTGGACAAGGAAGACAACGTAATGGGTTATGTTTTCTTACATCTAAGATAAATTATATTGTCATGGATCATCTAACATGTTGAGCTTGCCTTTCCCTCTCATGCTAGCTAAATTCTTTGCACCAAGTAGAGATACTACTTGTGCTTCCAAATATCCTTAACCTAGTTTTGCCATGAGAGTCCACCATATCTACCTATGGATTGAGTAAGATCCTTCAAGTAAGTTGTCATCGTTGCAAGCAATAAAATTTTCTCTCTAAATATGTATGATTTATTAGTGTGGAGAAAATAAGCTTTATATGATCTTGTGATGTGGAAGAAATAAAAGCGACGGACTGCATAATAAAGGTCCATATCACAAGTGGCAATATAAAGTGATGTTCTTTCGCATTAAGATTTTGTGCATCCAACCATAAAAGCACATGACAACCTCTGCTTCCCTCTGTGAAGGGCCTATCTTTTATTCTTATCTTATACTTCATGCAAGAGTCTCGATGATCTTCACATTTCCCTTTTTCATTTTATCCTTTGGAAAGAACAATGTGTTGGAAAGATCCTGATATATATGGCTAATTGGATGTGGGTTTTCATGAACTATTATTGTTGACATTACCCTTGAGGTAAAAGGTTGGGAGGCAACACTATAAGCCCCTATCTTTCTCTGTGTCCGATTAAAACTTCATAACCATAAATATTGCGTGATGTTAGCAATTATGAAAGACTAAATGATGGTTGAGTATGTGGACTTGCTGAAGAGCTCTTATTGACTCTTTCTGATGTTATGATAAATTGCAATTGCCTCAATGACTGAGATTATAGTTTGTTGGTTCTCAATGAAGTTTCTGATTCATACTTGAAATTGTGATTGAATTATTACTTTAGCATAAGAGATCATATGACAATATATATATATATATGTTGCTATTATAAGAATGATCATGATGCCCTCATGTCCGTATTTTATTTTATCGACACCTCTATCTCTAAACATGTGGACATATTTTTCAATTTCGGCTTTCGCTTGAGGACAAGCGAGGTCTAAGCTTGGGGGAGTTGATACGTCCATTTTGCATCATGCTTTTATATCGATATTTACTGCATTATGGGCTGTTATTACACATTATGTCATGATAATTATGCCTATTCTCTCTTATTTTACAAGGTTTACATGAAGAGGGGGAATGCCGACGGCTGGAATTCTGGGCTGGAAAAGGAGAAAAAATTAGAGACATGTTCTGCACATCTCCAAAAGTCCTGAAACTCCACGGGAATTATTTTCCGGATATATAAAAATATTTGGCGCAAGAAGTACCAGAGGGGGGGGCACCTACCGTCCACGAGGGTGGGGGCGCGCCCTACCCCCTGGTTGCGTCCCCTGCCTCATGGGCCCCCTGGTGGCCCTCCTACGCCCATCTTTGGCTATATGGAGTCTTTCGTCGAGGAAAAAATCATAAGCTAGCTCACGGGACGAAACTCCGCCGCCACGAGGCGGAACCTTGGCGGAAGCAATCTAGGGCTCAGGCGGAGCTGTTCTGCCAGGGAAACTTCCATCTGGGAGGGGGAAATCATCACCATCGTCATCACCAACGATCCTCTCATCGGGAGGGGGTCAATCTCCATCAACATCTTCACCAGAACCATCTCATCTAAAACCCTAGTTCATCTCTTGTATCCAATCTTTGTATCCAAACCTCAGATTGGTACCTGTGGGTTGCTAGTAGTGTTGATTACTCCTTGTAGTTGATGCTAGTTGGTTTACTTGGTGGAAGATCATATGTTCAGATCCATTATGCATATTAATTCCCCTCTAATTATGAACATGAATATGCTTTGTGAGTAGTTACGTTTGTTCCTGAGGACATGGGAGAAGTCTTGCTATAAGTAGTCATGTGAATTTGGTATTCGTTCGATATTTTGATGAGATGTATGTTGTCATCCCTCTAGTGGTGTCATGTGAACGTCGACTACATGACACTTCACCATTGTTTGGACCTAGAGGGAGGCATTGGGAAGTAATAAGTAGATGATGGGTTGCTAGAGTGACAGAATCTTAAACCCTAGTTTATGCGTTGCTTCGTAAGGGGCTGATTTGGATCCATATGTTTCATGCTATGGTTAGGTTTACCTTAATACTTCTATTGTAGTTGCGAATGCTTGCAATAGGGGTTAATCATAAGTGGGATGCTTGTCCAAGTAAGGATAGTACCCAAGCACCGGTCCACCCACATATCAAATTATCAAAGTACCGAACGCGAATCATATGAGCATGATGAAAACTACCTTGACGATAATTCCCATGTGTCCTCGGGAGCGCTTTACTTTATATAAGAGTTTCTCCAGGCTTGTCCTTTGCTACCAAAAGGATTGGGCCATATTGCTGCACCTTATTTACTTTTATTACTTGTTACCCATTACAAATTACCTTATCACAAAATTAACTGTTACCGATAATTTCAGTGCTTGCAGAGAATACCTTACTGAAAACGGCTTATCATTTCCTTCTACTCCTCGTTGGGTTCGACACTCTTACTTATCAAAAAGGCTATGATAGATCCCCTACACTTGTGGGTCATCACCCCTCCGCCTCCATAGGAGACCATGGACTAGAGGGGGAACTCTCCTCCCCATCTAGGGGGTTGGCCAAGGATGAAGAAGAAGTAGGGGGCTCTCTCCCCCTCGCTTCCGGTGGCGCCGGAGTGCCACCGGGGCAACGATCGGGATGGTGATCTACATCAACAATCTTGCTACCGTCAACATAAACTTTCTCCCCCTATATGCAGAGGTGTAACACCTCTTCTCCCAGCTGTAATCTCTACTTGAACATGGTGATCAACTCCATATATTATTTCCCAATGATCTATGGTTATCCTATGATGTTTGAGTAGATGCGTTTTGTCTTGTGGGTTAATCGTGATCTTGGTTGGTATGGTTGTATATTTTATTTATGGTGTTGTCCTATGGAGCCCTCCATTCTCGTGCAAATGTGAGGAGCCCCCACTATAGGGTTTTGCAATATGTTCATGGTCCGCTTACGGTGGGTTGCGAGAGTGACAGAAACTTAAACCTGAGTAGGTGGGGTATGACGACGTATAGGAATAAAGAGGACTTAATACTTAATGATATGGTTGGGTTTCACGACCTTAATGATCTTTAGTAGTTGGGGATTCTTGTTAGAGTTCCAATCATAAGTGCATATGATCCAAGTAGAGAAAGTATGTTAGCTCATGCCTCTCCCTCATATAAAATTACAAGAATGATTACCAGTACTTGTTATCAATTTCCTAGGGACAAATAACTTTCTTGTTGACAAAAGCTCTCTACTAAAAATAACTTAGTTGTGTCTTTATTTACACAGCCTCTAGATTTTTTTTATGTGCTCTTTATTATCTTTCAAACCTATCCTATCACACCTACAAAGTACTTCTAGTTTCATACTTGTTCTAGGTAAAGTGAACGGTAAGCGTGCGTAGAGTTGTATCGGTGGTCGATAGAACTTGAGGGAATATTTGTTCTACCTTTAGCTCCTCGTTGGGTTCGACACTCTTACTTATCGAAAGAGGCTACAATTGATCCCATATACTTGTGGGTTATCAAGACCTTTTTCTGGCGTTGTTGCCGGGGAGCAATAGCGTGGGGTGAATATTCTCGTGTGTGCTTGTTTGCTTTATCACTAAGTAGTTTTTATTTCCTATTCTAAGTTGTTCTCTATCTTTAGTTATGGATATGTGATGTCTACTACACAACCTTATTCTTGTAGACGTTGTTGGGCCTCCAAGTGCAGAGGTTTGTAGGACAGTAGCAAATTTCCCCCAAGTGGATGACCTAAGGTTTATCAATCCGTGGGAGGAGTAGGATGAAGATGGTCTCTCTCAAACAACCCTGCAACCAAATAACAAAGAGTCTCTTGTGTCCCCAACACACCCAATACAATGGTAAATTGTATAGGTGCACTAGTTCAGCGAAGAGATGGTGATACAAGTGCAATATGGATAGTAGATAATGGTTTTTGTAATCTGAAAATATATAAACAACAAGGTAGCAAGTGGTAAAAGTGAGCGTAAACGGTATTGCAATGCTAGGAAACAAGGCCTAGGGTTCATACTTTCTCTAGTACAAGTTCTCTCAACAATAATAACATAATTGGATCATATAACTATCCCTCAACATGCAACAAAGAGTCACTCCAAAGTCACTAATAGCGGACAACAAACGAAGAGATTATGGTAGGGTACGAAACCCCCTCAAAGTTATCCTTTCTGATCCATCTATTCAAGAGTCCGTAGTAAAATAACATGAAGCTATTTTTTCCGTTCAATCTATCATAGATTTCGTACTAGAATAACACCTTAAGATACAAATCAACCAAAACCCTAATGTCACCTAGATACTCCAATGTCACCTCAAGTATCCATGGGTATGATTATACGATATGCATCACACAATCTCAGATTCATCTATTCAACCAACACAAAGAACTTCAAAGAGTGCCCAAAAGTTTCTACCGGAGAGTCAAGACGAAAACGTGTGCCAACCCCTATGCATAAGTTCACGAGGTCACGGAACTCGCAAGTTGATCACCAAAACATACATCAAGTGGATCACATGATATCCCATTGTCACCACAAATAAGCACATGCAAGACATGCATCAAGTGTTCTCAAATCCTTAAAGACTCAATCCGATAAGATAACTTCAAAGGGAAAACTCAATTCATCACAAGAGAGTAGAGGGGGAGAAACATCATAGGATCCAAATATGATAGCAAAGCTCGTGATACATCAAGATCATGTCGACTCAAGAACACGAGAGAGAGAGAGAGAGAGAGAGAGAGAGATCAAACACATAGCTACTGGTACATACCCTCAGCCCCGAGGGTGAACTACTCCCTCCTCGTCATGGAGAGCACCAAGATGATGAAGATGGCCACCGGAGAGGGATTCCCCCTCCGGCTGGGTGCCGAAACGGGTCTAGATTGGTTTTCGGTGGCTACAGAGGCTTGAGGCGGCGGAACTCCCGATCTATTCTGCCCCCCGATGTTTTAGGGTATATTGATATATATATGTAGGGCGAAAGAAGTCGGTCGGGGGAGCCACGAGGGTGGGGGCGCCCAGGGGGTACGGCGCGCCTCCCTACCTCGTGGCTTCCTCGAAGCTTCCCTGGCGTCTACTCCAAGTCTCCTGGATTGCCTCCGTTCTAAAAATAACTCTCCCAAAGGTTTCATTCTGTTTGGACTCTGTTTGATATTCCTTTTCTTCGAAACACTGAAATAGGCAAGAAAACAGCAATTTGGGCTGGGCCTCCGGTTAATAGGTTAGTCCCAAAAATAATATAAAAGTGTAAAATAAAGCCCATTAACATCCAAAACAGACAATATAATAGCATGGAACAATCAAAAATTATAGATACGTTGGAGACGTATCAAGCATCCCCAAGCTTAATTCCTGCTCGTCCTCGAGTAGGTAAATGATAAAAACAGAATTTTTGATGTGGAATGTTTCCTTACATATTTCTCAATGTCATTTTTCTCTATTGTGGCATGAATGTTCACATCCAAAAGATTCAAGATAAAAGTTTATTGTTGACATAAAAATAGTAATATTCCAAGTATGCTAATCAAGCAATAATGTCTTATCAAAATACCATAGCTAAAGAAAACTTATCCCTACAAAGTCATATAGTTTGGCCATGCTTCATTTTCATCACACAAAATGCTCTCATCATGCACAACCCCGATGACAAGCCAAGCAATTGTTTCATACTTAGCCTTTTCAAACTCTTTCAACTTTTACACAATATATGAGCACAAGCCATGGACATAGCACTATGGGTGGAATAGAATATGATGATTGAGGTTGTGTGAGAAGACAAAAAGGGATAAAGTCTCACATTGATGCGGCTAATCAATGGGCTATGGAGATGCCCACCGATTGATGTCAATGCAAGGAGTAGGGATTGCCATGCAACGGATGCACTAGAGCTATAAATATGTGAAAGCTCATCAAAGAAACTAAGTGGGTGTGCATCCAACTTGCTTGCTCATGAAGACCTAGGGCATTTGAGGAAGCCCATCATTGGAATATACAAGCCAAGTTCTATAATGAAAAATTCCCACTAGTATATGAAAGTGACAAAATAAGAGACTCTCTATCATGAAGATCATGGTGCTACTTTGAAGCACAAGTGTGGAAAAAGGATAGTAACATTGTCCCTTCTCTCTTTTTCTCTCATTTTTTATTTGGGCCTTCTTTCTTTTTTCTTTCTTTTGGCCTCTTTTCTATTTTTTTATTTTATTTTTTGTCCAGAGTATCATCCCGACTTGTGGAGGAATCATAGTCTCCATCATCCTTTCCTCACTGGGACGATGCTCTAATAATGATGATCATCACACTTCTTTTTACTTACAACTCAAGAATTACAACTCAATACTTAGAACAAAATATGACTCTATGTGAATGCCTCCGGCGGTCTACCGGGATATGCAATGAATCAAGAGTGACAAGTATGAAAAAATTATGAACGGTGGCTTTGCCACAAATACGATGTCAGCTACATGATCATGTGTAACATCCCAAAATTCTAAATTTTGGAATGTTATAATAAATAGATAGTTATGATTGACTGTCTGATTGATTCTGTGTAGTTGAGTGAAATTTGAAACTTTTGAAAGTTAAATGAGAGGGAATAAAAGGACTTTCCCAAACTTTCATATTTGCTTTCTGATCTACTTCAATTCAAATTCTTTTCAAATACAAAACCCCGAAGAGAAGATGACATGACTTCTTCCATTTAAATAAATGAAAAGGGTTTTGAAAAGATTTGAATTTTATTTGGAAATATTTTCTAATTCAGAAACTTTATGCAACTCAATGATTTTCGTGAGAGAAGATAAAATGACTTCTTCAAAACATATGAAATATGAGTTGGAAGTTTCAAAGAATCAAATTTAAAGTCCCTTTGAAATTATTTTCAATCTGGAGTTATTTGGGTTTATTCAAGTTATTGTTCTCCAAAAAAATAAAATATATGGAAATTAGGGTAAAATGATTCCCTACATCAGAAAATTTGAGAGAAATAAATTTGGATTAATTTTGGTATTTTTAAAATGATTTTTACTGGGTTTTATTGCATCAGTATCACTCTTTGCTTTATTTAAAATTGTGTGGATTTTATTTGACGTTAGAAAAATGTTCACGTTATAGAAAATCTTTTTCTGAAAATTTTGATATATTATATGCCTAAGTAATATTTTTATTTTCTTTTTATTTTACTCTTTTCATCTAATTTTTTTTTAAAAAAACTTTCCACCGTACTGGGCCAGCCCAGCCAACCGGGCCAGGCCAAGCCTAGCCAGCATTGCGCCCCGTCTTCGAGCTCGGGACGAGTCTCGAGCTTGCACGCCGTCCGCCGCCGCCGTGGCCGACCCGGCCACCCCCGCGCCACCTTGCCTTGCCCCCTCGCCCACGCCATCACCTCGCCCCGCCGCCTTTAAATAGCGGAGCCGCCCCGCCCGCTCCCCCTTCCTGTCGTGTCGCTGCCCTCGCGTCACGCTGCCACTCTCCGCTCGCTTGCGCCGCCACTGCTCGCCTGCACGCCGCCCCGCGCCGCACAGACCCTCCGCCGTCTCACCGTTGCCGCCCCGCAGCCGCCGGAGTTGACTGTCGGAGTCGCCGTGACGATCCCGTCGTCACTGCCTGATCTAACCGTCGCCGCTGCCGCCGGTTTTCGGCGAAAACTGACCCAGCCGGTATAAACCGTGAACCGCCCCGGTTTATTTTTTATTCGTTTTCGGTTTTATCGTTAGATCGTTTTTTATTATGTTTAGTTATATAGCGAACGTTCACTGGTTAGGCCTCGGTAGTGGATGAATTCGTCGTTTATGCTTCTGTAGCGACTGTTCGTTCGATAGGATTTTTCTTTTTATTTAGTTTTCTGCCAGGGACCTATTCGTAGTTTTATTTTACAAATTAGACCCTAGTTTTCAAATGATCACTACGTTTTGCTCGTTTGTCCAAATTCAACGAAACAAATGCCCACTTCTTCATTATGATCCCCTCTATCCAGTAAAACAATTTAAACATGTTTTTGAAATTTTAAAATTTGAATTAGATCATATTTGAATTTGAACTTTGTTTGATCATAACTAGAGTTTTATAACTCCGTTTGAGTTGATTCTTTTTGCAAATTGAAGCTCTTGACCTAAACTTTCTGATAAGGCCAAATTCACATAATTTTGGTACTGTTAGAAATTGTTTTATGTTGCAAGAGTTATTTGCTTGTTTTTTACATTTTTCGAATTGTCTTCTTCGTTCTTTCCGATCTTTTGAGTGATTTCTTATGTGTGGTTACTATTGCTTGCTTAGGATAGATTGATCGGAGTGTGACGAGTAGAACTATCAGAAGTTATGAGTGTGAATCATCTTCATCAATAGTACAGGCAAGTTCACACTTTGATCATATCCCTTTCATACCTAGTTTTTATACATTGGTTTCAACCCTTAAACATTGCATGGTTAGGAATTTATAACATGTGGGTATTGGGAAGTAGTTGATGAGGTAGAACCTATTGTCCTTTATATCAAACCCCTGGGAGTTACTACATTATGCTTATACTGCTATGTTATGCTCGTAGATGTGGATTGGTTTGAGAGAATTCATGACAGATGTGAGAGTTATTATTTAATGGTTAACTTAAGGTGGCTACTTTAATACACATCTGGGTGGATTGCTTGTGGGCACCTGGAGAATCCAGTGTTATCCTAGGATATCCCGGAGTACCCGTGTGATCATCCTACGGTCCGCCACCCAGGCTCAAAGGGATCATAAGACTATTCATGCTAGAAACTTCCGTGTGCAGTTACAAGCCATTATGGGCTCTTGCATAGTTGAGTAAGTTGTGTAAGCTCTTGAAGAGGTGGACTAGCAGATGTGGGGGGTTGTAGGTGTAACGGTCCGCCCGGAGTAGAGAGGAAATGCTTCTGAAAGATTGTGTCTCGGCCATCCGTTTCTCGAACACCCTGTAGTGCGAGAAATCCAACGGAGGAGATCGAGTCTTGTGGGGAAAAGTGCGCAAAACTCTATAGAGTGTACAAACTAATCATGATTAGCCATGCCCCCGGTTATGGACATCTTGAGTATATGGTTCTTGAATTATCCTGTTGATCGCATCACGTTACTTAATTAATTTGTTGGGTTGTAAACTTTTAATTGGGATTGAGTTGGAGGAACCTTCTCAATGTTTTTCAACAACTTTGTAGTTAAATAAAATCTATTCCTTTGTAGTAGGGAAAAATTGGCTTTTCGCATAAACATTACAACCATAGAGCTTTTCCACCAGCCAAATATGCATGTAGTGATAGTTATTATTCATCATTATCCTATGGTGTGAATTTGCCAGTACATTCAATGTACTGACTCTTTGTGGCTGCAACATCTCATGTTGCAGGAAATCTTACGACGAGTAAGTGATATGTTAGGGTTACGATTCCTACACTCAACTTTGTCGTTGGTGTTGATGGGAATCCACAACCTTGTTGTTACTTCTGCTATATGGATTGAGGTAATAGTATTTACGTTACTTTATACATGTGATTTACCTCTGTTATAAATCATCGAGTACTGTGCGTGTCAGCATACCGATCCAGGGATGACACTTAAGCATAGAGACTTGACCGTCTGAGGTCGGGTCGCTACAAGATCGTATCAGAGCACATGTTGACTGTAGGACGTGACCCCTAGAAACTGGCAAGCCCATGGGAAAGATTTTCTCTACAAATTCTTTTTCAAAAGATCTGTTACCTCTCTTCTCTTCTGAGCTTATTCAAATATTCCCTTTTAGTGAGACTATACCCCTTTCCCCTTTTGACCACATGAAGATTCAACAGATGGGACCACTCCAAGAAGAACAAGATATCGGACAACTAAGACCACTTCAGAATGAAGAGGATTTTACCGTGCATTATAATAATGGAAACTACAACAGTTGAAGACTCCGAAGACTAGGAGAATTTGAAGGCTCTGAAGAATTCCCAGATTTGCATGACCTAGGAAGCCTACCCTTATGGAACTTGGCAAACTATGGAGGCTGTCAATACCTGGGATCAAGGTGTATCGGAGAAAGACCAGAATATGGAGCATTAGAACTCAAAGTTTTGTCAAGAAAACCCTAAGGCAGGAGAGATCAATTATGGAATTAAAGCTCGTGGCAGTAACATGGTCATAGACACGGCTAACCATGGTGTTATCACCCGCTTATGCTATTGCCACCGTACTAAGTTAAGCAAGCATTTCTTCAGAAGGATTGAATGGAAGAAGGCTGATGGAGTATCTATCAGCAAAGGATGCACTTTTAACCTTAGCTGGTGTAACGCTAGGATCTGGAGTATTACATGAAGAAGTTTAAGATGGACCTGCAGGAAGCCGTATTTGACAAGGAAGCATTTCGTGAAGAACTCAGGACCAAGAAGCTGAAAGTAGCGAAGCTAGGGGAGCAAAACCTTGAGATACCAGAGATTCGTCAGTAACTGCAGGATAGTAGAACCAAGGTTCATGCCAAGGATGTTGAAACCCAAAAATTTGGAATGCAACTCCAGAATATTAAAGGACGTCACGAGAAACTTTTTGTCAACAGAGAGGATCTGGCAAAAGAACTTGAGAAGGACAAACACGACCGGAAGAAGCCATCGGAGACATGAACAAGACTTTAAGAGTTTGGTGACTTTGAAGATTTATTTGACCTTTAGAAGACTAAACCCCTGTTATATACCTACGTTAGATGCGACGTTTGTGAGCTGTCATTTGTTTGATGTTTTTCTGACAGCCACAAAAAAATCTGTCTTTTCAAAACTATTGTTTGTATTGTGTGTATCCCTCTCTATCTCTCTCATCTCACCCCAAAACCCATGGACCCAATAGAGGGTGAATGGAGATGAACCCATATTTTCTGGACCGATGACTCAATTGGAGATGGACCGATGGATTCAGAACATGGAGGATCACATGAAGAATAACCCTATAGCTGGAAAGGTTATGACCCAACATACTCTTTAGTGCTTTGAAAGAGGTGCTGCTACTTGGTGGAGGATGTACCAAACCATCAATGGATGGCAAGGAGTAACCACTTGGAAAGAATTTAAGTTGAGTCTGCAAAGATATCGTCTTGTGTCCCAGAAGTTGAGGCCTTATGGAAATAATATGAAGAAACCTTGTGCATGCAAGATTTGTGGAGAAATAGGACACACCCATAAAGAACACAAGGATGAATGCCCTAATTGTGAAGGAAGTCACACAGGTGAAGAATGCCCAACTAGGCAGATTACTTGTTTCTTCTGTGAAGGAACAACCCACTACCCTGCTCAGTGTCACATTTACCCTATGGTACAAAGAACCATCCAGCAGGAGAAGGAAGCAATGAAAGGAGCCCTCACGGAAATTTTAGAAGAACCTGTGATGGATGAAGAGGTGGAGGACACACCTAAAGAAGAACCAATTAAAGCCTGCACCAAGTCATGTTATTCATGTGGAGAAGAAGGACACATCTCCCAGAATTGTTTGAATGGGGATTTAGTAGAATTCCCGACAGAGGAAGTAGAGTATGACCCATAGGAAATAGAAGCCCTGATTGGAACGAAAAAGTCCAGGAAGAGAAGTAGATTGGATACCAGGAAGGACCTGAGTCATATCACCTGTTTCAGGTACAAGGAGACAAGGCACTACTTCAGCAGTTTCCCAAAAGCCAAGGACCCAAGGAGGCTATGTAGTCATAAGGAAACCACGAGACTTGTCGGAAGTAATATGTTTTCGTTGTAATGAAGCAGGACACTTTGCCAGAGATTGACCCAAGGAGAAGGAGGCTTGTGATAATTAGTTGTGTCTATGAGAAGTATAGTAGTAGTGGAGGGAACATTTCTTTTATATTGAGGTGTTGAGTTGAGGCATGTAATGGAAATCCAGGAGACTGAAATGATTGGAGGATCCATATTGTTAGCATCTTTGGAACTGATTGGATTTTATGAGTTGTTACTCCATGAAGAAAGATTTTGACCATTTTCGAGGATATGAGAAAATTGGTTTATGGATGAAATGGAGCATTTTAAGGGTGGTAGTACCCTGTGAGGACACTTGACCATTGGAGAAGATAATGATATTCCACGGAGTGGATTTCGGACAAAATAAGTATGAGTTTTGTCTCGATATGTGGGGTATCCCAAAAATATGAAGGAATGAAGTACTATTGGATATAAAGGAGATATGATGTTGGTAATATGAAGCAATTGTAATTCCATGATGAGTCTGAGTAATCACGTCTTAGTTTTAGTACTCGTAGAAGGAAGAGAGACAATACAATTGGATGGATTTAAGTATGCTAGAAAGCTGGATGTTGGAATAATGATCAGTTGCCCCGAGGATGAGTTCAAGGCTTACAAGTGATGAGATGGGCCATAACCCACAGGCCCCAGGACCTGCCAAGAAGCAAGCACACTCTTGCTAAAGGAAAAACCCTGGAAGAGGATATGCCTTTATCAACAGACGATCTTATAGGAGTTTAAGCAAAACCTGAGAGTTGTGAAGGAATGATAGATGTTTGTATGGCTTACAGAATCAATGGATTCAAGAGAAATCCTGTAATGCTGGTGAGGACGACCGAGTGTTAGAATGCGAGATTCGCTAAACCATATACAGGGTAATGATTTGGGTGCGGGATGGATTGATCACCATACCGACTTACTCTTATTATTCGCTTTGCTATATGGGATGGTAAATCTGAGTGAATCACCCATAGTAGAGAGACGACGATCAAAACCTTGTTTGAACCCTAGAATGGTATAAGTATTTTTCCCTTGTACAAGGCAGCTCTTGCCAATCGTAGGATATATAGTGAGGTTCAACCCAGACCCATTTCCTGCAGGAGAAACCATAAATTGTTGACCACCATGAGATATCGATAGTGGTTTAGTATTGGCGCCAGACCCATCAGCTAAGAAGATCCAGTCTCGGAAGAATCCTACCAAGATAAAAGGACACAAGAATTGAAGTAAAGGTTATGCCACTACCGGAAGAGCCCAGAGAAGGAATTATACTGAAGATCTGAGAAGACCGGCCCTGTCAAGAATAAGGATGGAGTATATGAGTATTGATGCGACCGTAACAATGATTCTAAGGGTGGTAGCACCCCAGACCCCCTGTGATGATCGATGGATTTTGAGAAGACCCCAAACCTAACCTATTTCTTTCTAGCCTCTCCGAATCTCGAGGACGAGATTCATTTTAAGGGTGGTAGGTTTGTAACATCCCAAAATTCTAAATTTTGGAATGTTATAATAAATAGATAGTTATGATTGATTGTTTGATTGATTGTGTGTAGTTGAGTGAAATTTGAAACTTTTGGAAGTTAAATGAGAGGGAATAAAAGGACTTTCCCAAACTTTCATCTTTGCCTTCTGATCTACTTGAATTCAAATTCTTTTCAAATACAAAACCCTGGAGAGAACATGAAATGACTTCTTCCATTTAAATAAATGAAAAGGGTTTTGAAAAGATTTGAATTTTATTTGGAAATATTTTCCAAATCAGAAACTTTTTCAACTCAACGATTTTCATGAGAGTAGACAAAATGACTTCTTCAAAACATATGACATATGAGTTGGAAGTTTCAAAGAATCAAATTTAAAGTCCCTTTGAAATTATTTTCAATTTGGAGTTATTTGGGTTTATTCAAATTATTGTTCTCCAAAAAATAAAATATATGGAAATTAGGGTAAAATGATTCCCTACATCAGAAAATTGGAGAGAAATAAATTTGAATTAATTTAGGTATTTTTAAAATGATTTTTACTGGGTTTTATTGCATCAGTAGCACTCTTTGCTTTATTTAAAATTGTGTGGATTTTATTTGACATTAGAAAAATGTTTGCGTTATAGAAAATCTTTTTCTGAAAATTTTGATATATTATATGCCTAAGAAATATTTTTATTTTCTTTTTATTTTATCCTTTTCGTCTGAATTGTTTTTAAAAAAATCCCGCCCTACTCAGCCGGCCCAGCCAACCGGGCCAGACCAAGCCCAGCTAGCGTTGCGCCCCATCTCCGAGCTTGGGACGAGTCCCGAGCTTGCATGCCGTCCACCGCCGCCGTGGCCGACCCGGCCACCTCCGTGCCGCCTTGCCTTGCCCCCTCGCCCACGCCATCACCTCGCCCCGCCACCTTTAAATAGCGGAGCCGCCCCGCCCGCTCCCCCTTCCTGTCGCGAAGCCGCCCTCGCGTCACACCGCCGCCGCCGCACTTTGTCGCTACTCACCGCGCCGCCACTGCAGTGCTGCCGCTCTCCGCTCGCTTGCGCCACCGCTGCTCGCCTGCATGTCGCCCCGCGCCGCACAGACCCTCTGTCGTCTCGCCGTTGCCGCCCCGCAGCCGTCGGAGTTGACCGCCGGGCCGCCGCGACGATCACGCCGTCGCCGCCCGATCTAACCGTTGTCTCCGCCACCGGTTTTCGGCGAAAACCGACCCAACTGGTATAAACCACGAACCGCCCCGGTTTATTTATTTTTTATTTGTTTTCGGTTTTATCGTTAGATCGTTTTTATTAGGTTTAGTTATATAGCGAACGTTCACTGGTTAGGCCTCTGTAGTGGACGAATTCGTCGTTTATGCTTCTGTAGCGAACGTTCGTTCGATAGGATTTTTCTTTTTATTTTAGTTTTCTGTCAGGGACCTATTCGTAGTTTTATTTTACAGATTAGCCCCTAGTTTTCAAACGATCGCTACTTTTTGCTCGTTTGTCCAAATTCAAGGAAACCAACGCCCACTTCTTCGCTATGATCCCCTCTATCCAGTAAAACAACTTAAACATGTTTTTGAAATTTTAAAATTTGAATTAGATCAGATTTGAATTTGAACTTTGTTTGATCATAACTAGAGTTTTATAACTCCGTTTGAGTTGATTCTTTTTGCAAATTGAAGCTCTTGACCTAAACTTTCAGATAAGGCCAAATTCACATAATTTTGGTACTGTTAGAAATTGTTTTATGTTGCAAGAGTTATTTGCTTGTTTTTGATGTTTTCCGAATTGTCTTCTTCGTTCTTTCCGATCTTTTGAGTGATTGCTTATGTGTGGTTACTATTGCTTGCTTACGATAGATTGACCGGAGTGTGACGAGAAGAACTATCAGAAGTTATGAGTGCGAATAATCTCTTCAACAGTACAGGCAAGTTCACACTTTGATCATATCCCTTTCATACCCAGATTTTATGCATTAGTTTCAACCCTCAAACATTGCATGGTTAGGAATTGATAACATGTGGGTATTGGGAAGTAGTTGATGAGGTAGAACCTATTGTCCTTTATATCAAACCCCTAGGAGTTACTACATTATGCTTATACTGCTATGCTATGCTCATAGACGTGGATTGGTTTGAGAGAATTCATGACAGATGTGAGAGTTATTATTTAATGGTTAACTTAAGGTGGCTACTTTAATACACATCTGGGTGGATTGCTTGTGGGCACCTGGAGAATCCAGTGTTGTCCTAGGATATCCCGAAGTACCCGTGTGATCATCCTACGGTCCGCCACCCAGGCTCAAAGGGATCATAGGACTATTCATGCTAGAAACTTCCGTGTGCAGCCACAATCCATTATGGGCTCTGGCATAGTTGAGTAAGTTGCATAAGCTATTGAAGTGGTGGACTAGCAGATGTAGGGGATTGTAGGTGTACCGGTCCGCCCGGAGTAGAGAGAAAATGCTTCTAAAAGATTTTGTCTCGTCATCCGTTTCTCAAACACCCTGTAGTGCGAGAAATCCAACGGAGGAGATCAAGTCTTGTGGGGAAAAGTGTGCAAACCTCTACAGAGTGTACAAACTAATCATGATTAGTCGTGTCCCCGGTTATGGACATCTTGAGTATCTGGTTCTTGAATTATCCTGTTGATCTCATCACGTTAGTTAATTAATTTGTTGGGTTGTTAACTTTTAATTGGGATTGAGTTGGAGGAACCTTCTCAATGTTTTTTAACAACTTTGTAGTTAAATAAAATCTATTCCTTTGCAGTAGGGAAAAATTGGCTTTTCGCAAAAACATTACAACCATAGAGCTTTTCCACCAGCCAAATATGCATGTAGTGATAGTTATTATTCATCATTATCCTATGGTGTGAATTTGCCAATACATTCAATGTACTGACCCTTTGTGGTTGTAATGTCTCATGTTGTAGGAAATCTTACGACGAGTAAGTGATACGTTAGGGTTACGATTTCTACACTCAACTTTGCCGTTGGTGTTGATGGGAATCCACCACCTTGTTGTTACTTCCGCTATATGGATTGAGATAATAGTATTTACGTTACTTTATACATGTGATTTACCTCTGTTATAAATCCTCGAGTACTGTGTGTGTCAGCTACCGATCCAGGGATGACACTTAAGTACAGAGACTTGACCGTCTAAGGTCGGGTCGCTACATCATGCATGGCAATATGACAATGATGAAGTGTGTCATAACAAACAGAACAGTGGAAAGTTGCGTGGCAATATTTCTTGGAATGGCTATGGAAATGCCATAATAGGTAGGTATGGTGGCTGTTTTGAGAAAGACATAAGGAGGCTTATGTGTGATAGAGCGTACCATATCACGGGGTTTGGATGCACCGGCGAAGTTTGCACCAACTCTCAAGGTGAGAAAGGGCAATGCACGGTATCGAAGAGGCTAGAAATGATGGAAGGGTGAGAGTGTGTATAATCCATGGACTCAACATTAGTCATAAAGAACTCACATACTTATTGCAAAAATCTGCAAGTCATCAAAACCAAGCACTACGCGCATGCTCCTAGGGGGATAGATTGGTAGGAAAAGACCATCGCTCGTCCCCGACCGCCACTCATAAGGAAAGCAATCAAAGAACACCCCATGCTTCAAATTTGTCACATAACATTTACCATATGTGCATACTATGGGACTTGCCAACTTCAACACAAGTATTCATCAATTTCACAATTACTCAACTAGCACACCTCTAATATTACCACCTTTATATCTCAAAACAATCTATCAAGCATCCAACTTCTCTTAGCATTTTAAAATTTATAACCAAGGTGAATTACCATGCTGTTCTAAAGGACTCTCAAAATGATATAAGTGAACCATGAGAGATCAATTATTTCTATAAAATAGAACCACCACCGTGCTCTAAAAGATATAAGCGAAACACTAGAGAAAAAATTATCCAACTCAAAAGATATAAGTGAAGCACATAGAGTATTCTAATAAATTCCAATTCATGTGTGTCTATCCCAAAAGGTGTGTACAGCAACGATGATGGTGGTAAACTAAAAAGCAAAGACTCAAATCATGCAAGACGCTCCAAGCAAAACACATATCATGTGGCAAATAAAAATATAGCTCTAAGTAAAGTTACCGATGGACGAAGATGAAAGAGGGGATGCCCTTGTTGTCCTTGGATTTTGCCTTGGGGTGACTTGGGCATCCCCAAGCTTAGGACCTTTTCACTCCTTGTTCCATAATCCATCATCTTTACCCAAAACTTGAAAACTTCACAACACAAAACTTAAAAGAAAATCTTCATGAGCTCCGTTAGTAAAAGAAAAGAAAACACCACTTCAAGGTACTATAATGAACTCATTCTTTATTTATATTGATGTTAAACCTACTGTATTCCAACTTTTCTATCGTTCATAAACTCGATTACTAGCCATAGATTCATTAAAATAAGCAAACAACACACGAAAAACAGAATCTGTCAAAAACAGAACAGTCTGTGGTAATCTGTAGGTTTCGAATACTTATGGAACCCCAAAAATTCTAAAATAAATTTCTGGACGTGAGGAATTTATCTATTAATCATCTGCAAAAATAATTAACTAAATATCACTGTACATTAAAAAATGGCAGCAAATCTCGTGAGCGCTAAAGTTTCTGTTTTTTTACAGCAGGATCGCAAAGACTTTCCCCAAGTCTTCCCAAAGGTTCTACTTGGCACAGACACTAATTAAAAGCATAAAACCACATCTAAACAGAGGTTAGATGAATTATTTATTACTAAACGGGAGCAAAGAGCAAAGAACAAAAATAAAATTGGGTTGCCTCCCAACAAGCGCTATCGTTTAACGCCCCTAGCTAGGCATGATGATTTCAATGATGCTCACATAAAAGATAAGAATTGAAACATAAAGAGAGCATCATGAAGAATATGACTAGCACATTTAAGTCTAACCCACTTCCTATGCATATGTATTTTGTGAGCAAACAATTTATGGTAACAATAATTAACTAGCATAGGAAGGCAAAAGAAGCATAACTTTAAAACTTTAAGCACATAGAGAGGAAACTTGATATTATTGCAATTCCTACAAGCATATGTTCCTCCCTCATAATAATTTTCAGTAGCATCATGAATGAATTCAACAATATAACTATCACATAAAGCATTCTTTTCATGATCTACAAGCATAGAAATTTTATTACTCTCCACATAAGCAAAATTCTTCTCGTTCGGAATAGTGGGAGTATCATAAGAAACTCGAATACTATAAATTGTTTCCACATTAAAGGAGTAATGTTCAGAAAAAGGGTAATCATAATCATGACAAGTTTTATAAATATAATCATCACTACTTTTTATAGCATAAGTATCATCACAATAATCATCATAAGTAGCAACTTTGTTCTCATCATAATCGATTGAAACCTCTTCCAAGATAGTGGAATCATTACTAAATAAAGTCATGACCTCTCTTCCAAACCCACTTTCATCAATATAATCATCATAAGTGGGAGGCATGCTATCATCATAACAAATTTGCATATCAAAACTTGGGAGGCTAGAAATATCATCTTCATTAAACATAGCATCCCCAAGCTTGGGACAAACATTAATTGCAACAAATATATTCTCAAACATGTCATTCTCATCAAACATAGCATCCCCAAGCTTGGGCCTTTTCATATCATAAGCATAATCACTCTCATCATTAATAGTATGGATAGCACCAATAGTATAGCAATTATCATCATCACAATGAGTAATAGGGGCAACATGATTTGGGAGGGATACCTTTTCACCTTTACTTCTCCATCTTTTCTTTTTATTCTTCACATTATGTGTGGGTTCAATCCTCTTTTTGAAGCTCCTTATTGATGAGATTGGTTGAATAGAAGGCTCCTCCTCGTTACCTGATTCATCATAAGAAATAATAGGAGGATATTGGGAAGCCTCTTCCCTTTCATTAGTATTCTCTTCATCCTCTATTTGTTTTGTTTTCTTTATGTAATTGGCAATATAAGGATTTTCAATGCAATTCACCGCACAATACATAAAAATTTCTTCTAGATCAATATCGAGGAATTTCTCAAGTTTATATTCTGGAATATGCTTAGTTATACGTTTCATTTCTTAATAACCCAAAAGCAAACTTAGTTCATTATGATGTGCAAGGGAAATCAAATCATCACAATTTTTGGACGCGATACGATCATGAAACAATTTGCACTGGAGATTTAAATGACCATGTTCATTGCAAAGTTCACAAGTATGGCGAAGAAATTTTAAATTTTTAGCACAAACATCTAGCCTCTCTTGCAACCATTTGGTTTCTAAATACTTATGCCTCTTGCAAAATATATCTTCCCTATTTGGTGTGTACTTGCAAACTCTATGCACTCCACAAAAGTTGGCATGCTTATAAGAGACATTTTCATCATGACTAGTGCAATCATCATTAGTACTATGGATATTCAAGGAGTTCATACTAACAACATTGCAATCACGCTCATCATTCAAAGATTTAGTGCCAAAAATTTTATAGACTTCTTCTTCTAGCACTTGAGCACAATTTTCCTTTCCATCATTCTCACGAAAAATATTAAAAAGATGAAGCGTATGAGGCAAACTCAATTCCTTTTTTTGTAATTTCCTTTTATAAACTAAACTAGTGATAAAACAAGAAACTAAAAGATTCGCTTGCAAGATCTAAAGATATACCTTCAATCACTAACCTCCCTGGCAACGGCGCCAGAAAAGAGCTTGATGTCTACTACACAATCTTCTTCTTGTAGACGTTGTTGGGCCTCCAAGTGCAGAGGTTTGTAGGACAGTAGCAAATTTCCCTCAAGTGGATGACCTAAGGTTTATCAATCCATGGGAGGCATAGGATGAAGATGGTCTCTCTCAAACAACCCTGCAACCAAATAACAAAGAGTCTCTTGTGTCCCCAACACACCTAATACAATGTTAAATTGTATAGGTGCACTAGTTCGGCGAAGAGATGGTGATACAAGTGTAATATGGAAAGTAGATAATGGTTTTTGTAATCTGAAAATATAAAAACAGCAAGGTAGCAAGTGGTAAAACTGAGCGTAAATGGTATTGCAATGCTAGGAAACAAGGCCTAGGGTTCATACTTTCACTAGTGCAAGTTCTCTCAATAATAATAACATAATTGGATC
Source organism: Triticum dicoccoides (assembly GCF_002162155.2). Classification (NCBI taxonomy): domain Eukaryota; kingdom Viridiplantae; phylum Streptophyta; class Magnoliopsida; order Poales; family Poaceae; genus Triticum; species Triticum dicoccoides. The sequence goes on along the minus strand of NC_041392.1, from coordinate 428,542,276 downwards.
ATATAACTATCCCTCAACATGCAACAAAGAGTCACTCCAAAGTCACTAATAGCGGAGAACAAACAAAGAGATTATGGTAGGGTACGAAACCACCTCAAAGTTATCCTTTCTGATCCATCTATTCAAGAGTCTGTAGTAAAATAACATGAAGCTATTTTTCCGTTCGATCTATCATAGAGTTCATACTAGAATAACACCTTAAGATACAAATCAACCAATACCCTAATGTCACCTAGATACTCCAATGTCACCTCAAGTATCCGTGGGTATGATTATATGATATGCATCACACAATCTCATATTCATCTATTCAACCAACACAAAGAACTTCAAAGAGTGCCCCAAAGTTTCTACCGGAGAGTTAAGACGAAAACGTGTGCCAACCTCTATGCATAAGTTCACGATGTCATGGAACTCGCAAGTTGATCACGAAAACATACATCGAGTGATCACGTGATATCCCATTGTCACCACAGATAAGCACATGCAAGACATACATCAAGTGTTCTCAAATCCTTAAAGACTCAATCCGATAAGATAACTTCAAAGGGAAAACTCAATTCATCACAAGAGAGTAGAGGGTGAGAAACATCATAGGATCCAAATATAATAGCAAAGCTCACGATACATCAAGATCGTGCCGACTCAAGAACATGAGAGAGAGAGAGAGAGAGAGATCAAACACATAGCTACTGGTACATACCCTCAGCCTCGAGGCTGAACTACTCCCTCCTCGTCATGGAGAGTGCCGGGATGATGAAGATGGCCACCGGAGAGGGCTTCCCCCTCCGACAGGGTGCCGGAACGGGTCTAGATTGGTTTTCGGTGGCTACAAAGGCTTGCGGTGGCGGAACTCCCGATCTATTCTGCTCCCCGATGTTTATAGGGTATATTGATATATATATATATATATATATATAGGTGAAAGAAGTCGGTCAGGGGATCCACGAGGGGCCCACGAGGGTGGGGGGCGCGCCCAGGGGGTAGGGCGCGCCTCGCTGCCTCGTGGCTTCCTCGAAGCTTCCCTGATGTCTACTCCAAGTCTTCTGGATTGCTTCCGTTCCAAAAATAACTCTCCCGAAGATTTCATTCCGTTTGGACTCCGTTTGATATTCCTTTTCTTCGAAACACTGAAATAGGCAAGAAAACAGCAATTTGGGATGGGCCTCCGGTTAATAGGTTAGTCCCAAAAATAATATAAAAGTGTAAAATAAAGCCCATTAACATCCAAAACAGATAATATAATAGCATTGAACAATCAAAAATTATAGATACGTTGGAGACATATCAATATGGAACATGAAACACCAAAAAAATAGTGGTACTTGCTAGTCATGGAGATGGGGAACCTCCTAAAACCCTCGATGCTCGTTATGTGAAAAATATTATGCACTACTTTGGTAATCCTGAGAAAACCCCATTCAACTTGATACCGGGAGTAACGTTGGATTAAGGTGAATACTTTAGGGATTATCACTTGACTCAAAAGGGAAAACTTTTATGGGATCAAATTGAAATGTTGCAATGGTATGCTTGGAATCTATGCTTGAGATATGATTATACTTGTTGCTCTAAGATTGAGCTTCCACACCTTCCCTATGCATGCGAATTTAATGATATTGAAACCTTGGCTTCTTATGCTAGAGGTATATATGATTATTATGATGTGGAACAAATAGAAGGATTTGTTGCTTTTAAGGATGCATATGAAATTGAATATTTGTTTGAAAAGTTTGAAGATTTTGATGATTCAGTTTATAGACCTGAAAATCTTGCTATCCTTAAATATTGCTATGATAATCATAAATACAATTATGATATTGATGTATTTATTGAGAATAACTCTGTTGTCCAAGAAAAGACTAATATTTTGTAGGAGTTTATGGAAGAAGAAATTGATGAAACTACGAGCTCATTGGATGAAAACGATGATGAGGAGAGCGAAGAACAAATGGAGGAAGAACAGATTAGCTACTGAGTCCACCTTCTAATCAGAGTAACTCTTCAACTCATACATTATTTAATGCCCTTTCGTTCTAGGGGCATGAGCGATGGTCTTTTCCTACCAATCTACCCCCCTAGGGGCATGCGTAGTAGTACTTTGCTTTGAGGGCTAATAAACTTTTGCAATAAGTATATGAGTTATTTATGACTAATGTGAGTCCATGGATTATACGCACTCTTACCTTTCCGCAATTTGCTAACCTCTACGGTACCGTGCATTGCCCTTTCTCACATCGATACATGGTGCAAACTTCGCATGTGCATCCAAACCCCGTGATATGATACGCTCTATCACAAATAAGCCTTATTATATCTTCCTCAAAACAGCCACCATACCTACCTATTATGGCTTTTCCATGGCCATTCCGAGATATATTGCCATGCAACTTCCACCGCTTTCGTTTGATGACTTGAGCATTCATTGTCATATTGCTTTGCATGATCATATAGTTGACATAGTAGTTGTGGCTCAACCACCGTTCATCATTTTTCATACATGTTACGCTAGATCATTGCCAGAGGCATTCATATAGAGTCATACTTTGTTATAGGTATCGAGTTGTAATTTTTATTTTCTTTTGAGTTATAAGTAAATAGAAGTGTGATGATCATCATTATTCATTTTTAGAGTAGTGCCCCAGTGAGGAAAGGATGATGGAGACTATGATTCCCCCACAAGTCGGGATGAGACTCCGGAAAATGAGAGAAAAAATCTAAAAAAGAAAAAGAAAGAAAGAAAATAAACAAAGAGAGAAGGGGCATTATTAGTATCCTTTACCACACTTGTGCTTCAAAGTAGCACCATGTTTTTCATATGGAGAGTCTCCTATGTTGTCACTTTCATATACTAGTGGGAATTTTTCTTTATAGGATTAGTGCACACCCACTTAGTTTTTATATTGAGCTTTCATACACTTATAGCTCTTAGTGCATTCGCTGCATGGCAATCCCTACTCCTCGCATTGATATCGATTGATGGGCATCTCCATAGCCCGTTGGTTAGCCGCGTCGATGTGAGACTTTCTACTTTTTTTGTCTTCTTTATATTTACCCCTATCATCATACTCTATTCCACCTGTAGTGCTATATCCATGGCTTGTGCTCATGTATTGCGTGAGGGTTGAAAAAGCTGAAGCGCGTTAAAAAGTATGAACCAATTTCTCGACTTGTCATCGGGGTTGTGCATGATAAATACTTTGTGTTAAGAAGACAAAGCATGACAAGACTATATGATTTTGTAGGGATAGCTTTCTTTAGCGTTGATATTTTAAAAGACATGATTATTTGTTGGGATGCCTGAGTATTGATGTCTTTATGTCAAATTATAGACTATTGCTTTGAATCCCTTATGTCCTAATATTCATGCCATGATTTTTTATATAATCAAGTTTATGCTAGGCAGCATTCCACATCAAAAATTGTCTTTTTTATCATTTACCTACTCGAGGACGAGCAGGAATTAAGCTTGGGGATGTTGATACGTCTCCATCGTATCTATAATTTTCGATTGTTTCATGCCAATATTATACAACTTTCACATACTTTTGGCAACTTTTTATATAATTTATTGGACTAACTTATTGATCTGGTGCCCAGTGCCAGTTCCTGTTTTCTGCATGTTTTTCGTATCGCAGAGTATCCATATCAAACGAAGTCCAAATGCAATAAAATTTCACGGAGAATTATTTTGGAATATATATGATTTTTAGGAGGTGGGATCAACGTAAACAGGGCCCCACAGAGCCCACAACACACTAGGCACGCCAGTCACCCCTGGCGCGCCCATGTGCCTTGTACCCTCCTCGAACGTCGGTTGTACCTCTACTTCGGGCGCAAGGAAGCTTATATCTGGAAGAAATCATGTTAAAATCTCAGTGCAATCGGAGTTACGGATCTCCGGGAATATAAGAAACGGTTTTCGGCCAGATCTGGGGAATGCAAAACAGAAGAGAACAGAGAGGGAGATCCAATCTCGGAGGGGCTCCCGCCCCTCTGCCGCCATAGGATAGCATGGACCAGAGGGGGAACTCTCCTCCCCATCTAGGGGGGAGGCTAAGGATGAAGAAGAAGTAGGGGGCTCTCTCCCCCTCGCTTCCGATGGCGCCGGAGTGCCACCGGGGCAACAATCGGGACAGCGATCTACATCAACAATCTTGCTACTGTCAACACCAACTTTCTCCCCCTCTATGCAGCGGTGTAACACCTCTTCTCCCCGCTGTAATCTCTACTTAAACATGGTGCTCAACTCCATATATTATTTCCCGATCTATGGTTATCCTATGATGTTTGAGTAGATCCATTTTGTCTTGTGGGTTAATCATGATCTTGGTTGGTATGATTGCATATTTTATTTATGGTGTTGTCCTATGGTGCCCTCCATTCTCACGCAAACGTGAGGGGCCCCCACTATAGGGTGTTGCAATATGTTCATGGTTCGCTTACGGTGGGTTGCGAGAGTGACAAAAACTTAAACCCGAGTAGGTGGGGTATGACGTATGGGAATAAAGAGGACTTGATACTTAATCCTATGGTTGGGTTTCATGACCTTAATGATATTTAGTAGTTGCGGATGTGTCGGGGTAATGGGCCACGGGTAGGCCAACCCGGGTCCCAGAACCTTTCAAGACATCGGGGTGGGCGGCGCCCCTCAAAGACCCCAGGACGAAGAGTCGCCTCCTGAGGAGTCGACGGCAAGACGGTCGACTGCCCACTCACGGCCGAGTCCTAGGGACGACTTCCAGAGAAGCCGGCTTTGGGGAGTCGGCCCGCGACTCCAACAAACCCCATGACCTCATAAAAGGGGACGAGGTAGGGGCGTGGCTACAGTGAAGCCCACCCTGCCCCTCACCAAGGGCAGGCATGGCCACAGCACGCCGTACCCCAGAAGATCTCCGTGCGGTGTGGCATTGTTGCCATGCCGGCCCTGACATCAGCACCGCAGGGCCAAATCCTGCACCCTCGACGGCTTGTCTATACGGCCTGGAGGCAGCAGGCCCCACCAGTCAGTGAGACCTCGGGAGACGGCAGGAGAACCACCAGTCGGACCCGTCGGGAGTCGGCCCGGGGGAGTCGGCCGAGCCCTCCCCCAGGGCCCACGCGCCATTAATCAAGATGTGATTGGGAGAGGCAATAGTGATCGCCCGCCAGGCGGCGGGGCTGTTGCCATGACCTCATAATCAAGCCCGCGTCATCAGAAGCATGGCTACAGTAAGCAGCAGTCGGCAAGACCCGCCAGCGGCGGACGCGGGCTGTCAGCTCCGTACCCGGCTAGTCGGCGGGCCTAGCGGTCGGCAGAGAAGACGGAGGCCGGAGACACTAACGGCTGGGCCCGCTCCCAGCCGGATTACCATTGTACCCCTGGGGGGTAGGCCTATATAAACCCCCCAGGGCACCCATGCAAAGGGTTGGAACCCATTAGCTCTAGACCAGATCATATAGAAGGGAGAGAGCTAGCCTTGGCCTCTCCTACCACCAGAAAACAGCTCAAGGAGCAACTGTGTTAACACTTTGGACATAGTGATCATGCGGAGACCCCACAGAGCAGCAGTAGGGGTATTATCTCCCCGGAGAGCCCCGAAGCTGGGTAAGATTCGCCGGGCGTGCATGTCTTCGCCTCATCCCGTTTCCAGGCACCGGCGACGTTCTACTCGCCCCCGCCATGATAAGCCATCCATTGGCATATGTTGCACCAAACCCCCGACATTTGGCGCCCACCGTGGGGCCTGGTGCACCGCCGTCCGGAGATCTATTCTGGACGGGAACTCTTTTCCTCCGTGGCGAGCGCAGCCAGCCAGGCACGCTAGATGGAGTTTGCGCCGACGCGCTAAGCGGCGTCGAGATCGCCTGCGTGGTCAGCTCCTTGGCCGAACTCATCGGCGAGGTCCACCTCTCCGATGAACCTGCATCCAACGCAGGCACGGGCGGCCCCGAGAACCTCCTCGCGGGCCTCCTCGATCAACTCCACGTTTTCGGCGAGCCTGCCGTAGACTTGGAGTCCGTAGGCTCCACCGACCCGATGCTGGTCGACTACGACACCGCGTCGCTCGATGCGTTCCCCACTAATGTGGTGGTCTACGATGATCCTCTCCCCCACGCAGAGAGCAACGGAAGCACCGTCACCGAGGTACTAGTCATCAGTCATGACGAGCTCCCCGGCGGAGGAGCGCACGACTCGCTCGGCGCGGCGCTGCAAGACCTAACTGCACCCATTCCGGAAGACGCTAACGCTGAGACGTTGGAGGCGCGCCGCCTTCAGCTCGTTGAAGGCACGAAGAAGCTGGCCAGCATGAGGCGCTTGTCAGAAGCCTATCAGCAGGAGATGGATCACGCCATCGGCGGCTCGCCGGCCCCGGTGGGGCCCAGCCACCTTGGCGCAGTCCGGCAGCGCGGCGTAGCCATCGCCAACCTGTTTGGGGCAAGCTGCCCTGTTTACGCTACACCAGCGGAGAACATCGAGCGCCCAGGCAGTGGCGGACGAGCTGGACAATTTCGAGGGCGAAGAACGCCGCTTCATGATGCAGCGAGTCCAGCGGCTTCCTGACGCGGCTGCCGCACAGAACAAGGCCGACTGCCGCGCGGAGGCGCCTCAACGGCCCATCGACGACCTTCACCGAGATCAAGGCGCGATGTCTCGGACGTCGACTGGCGGCGCCCGAGGAAGAAGAGACAAGGAGCCGACTGTCAGCCACAGTCGGACTCGCATTACCATAGAGCGCGACCGAGACGGCAGCCCAAGAGCAGTGTAACGACGGGACGACTGTCCGCCTCCCCCTCCCCGCAAGGAGAGGCGAGTCTCCCCGCCGCCTGTTGACCATCTGACTCTGTGTGACCGCCTTGGCCGCCGAGAGGGAGTTGGAGAGAACGACGCCCGCCACCGGATCGACCGACTCCACCGATCCTTAGCGCTGGCGGAAGAAGACAAGCTGGGTCCACCTTGTTTCGGGCCCCGCATTCGGGACGAACCCTTTCCCAGAGGGTTCACACTCCCAAGAGACACGCCCAAGTATACCGGCTCCGTGAAGCCGGAAGACTGGCTAGTCGACTACTCCATGGCTGTTAGCATAGCAAACGGCAACAAGCGTGTCACCATAAAGTACGTTCCGCTCATGCTCCAGGGCACGGCCTGGACGTGGCTGAACAGCCTAAAGCCCCGCAGCATCAACAGCTGGGTCGACTTCGCCGAAGCATTCGTCCGCAACTTCACCAGCACGTACAAGCGTCCTCCCAAGCCTCGCCAGCTCTCCTTGTGCGTGCAAGGCCCCAACGAGTCGACTCGCGATTACCTCACGCGTTGGGCCAAGCTCCGGAACTCCTGCGAGGGCGTGCACGAGGTGCAAGCCATCGAGTACTTCATGGCCGGGTGCAGAGAAGGCACCCTCCTCAAGCACAAGCTCCTTTGTGACGAGCCAGAAACCCTCGACGAGCTGCTTATCATAGCGGACAAGTACGCCACGGCCGACTCCTCCATGAAGGCGGAAATTCAAATCAGCACGACTGGCAAAGTGGCTCCTCAAGCTCCAAGAACTCCGGTGGCAGACGCCGGCCGGCGACAACAGCAGGGCGACAACAAGCGCAAGGCCCCGTAGCCGGCTTCCAGCACCCGGCAGGTCACGACCGTTGAAGCCCAGCAGCCAGAAGAGCAGCCCCCGCCCAAGCGACAGAAAGGCGGCAAGCCAAACTGGTTGCCGGCCTTCTCCTATGAGAAGACCTTGGATGGACCTTGCAAGTTCCACAGCGGCGCAAAGCCGTCGAATCACACCACCCGGAAGTGCCACTGGCTCACCAGGATCGCCAAGGGAGATGGCCTCCTGCCTCCCCTGCCTGCTGGGCAGCTGCCTCCGCCTCCGCCCCAGCAGCCGGCTGTCAGGCCAGTCGGCGCAATACAAGACGAATACCCTGAAGAGCATGGAGCCTATGTGGTGTTCACCAGCGTGGCTGATGATCGACGCAGCAGGCGGCTACAGCGACAAGAGGTGAACGCGGTAGCGTCGGAGACGCCAGAGTTCATGCACTGGTCTGAGAAGCCCATCAGCTGGAGCAGGGCTGACCACCCAGAAGTGATGCCGAGTCCGGGCTCCTATGCTTTGGTCCTGAACGCCACCTTTGCTACGGACAGACGAGCCACGCGTTTCTCACGAGTTCTGATAGACGGGGGCAGCAGCATCAATATCCTGTACAAGGACACCATGGAGAAGTTAGGAATCAAGCAAAGACAGTTTCAGAACAGCCGAACTGTGTTCCACGGCATTGTTCCTGGGCTTTCCTGCTCACCGATCGGCAAGATCCTGATGGACGTCCTCTTTGGGGACAAAGATCACTTCCGTAGAGAGCCCATTTGGTTTGAGGTGGTGGATCTTGAAAGCCCATACCATGCGCTGCTTGGCCGACCTGCCTTGGCCAAGTTCATGGGGGTCCCCCACTACGCCTACCTCAAGATGAAGATGCCCATTTCCAAGTGAATTCTGACTGTGGCTGGCGACTACCGGAAGTCGTCTGCTTGCGCAACAGAGAGCAGTCGGCTGGCCGAGTCCTTGGTAATCGCAGCTGAGAAGCGGCTCCTTGAGCGAGTTGTGGCGATGGCCGGCAAGCAGCCTGAGGTGTCGCCCAACCCAAAAGAGTCGGAGATTGAGGGTTCGTTAAAGCCAGCCAAAGAGACAAAGAAGATACCCTTGGACCCGGAGCACCCAGAGAGGTACGCCGTCGTAGGTGCAAACCTCGACAGCAAATAGGAAGGCGAGCTCGTCGATTTCCTCCGTGAGAATCAAGACATCTTTGCATGGTCCCCCAAAGACATGCCAGGTGTACCGACGGAATTCGCCGAGCACAAGTTACATGTCCGATCTGATGCAAAGCCGGTCAGACAGCCCCTGCGCCGCTTATCAGAAGAGAAGAGAAGAGTTGTCGGAGAAGAGATAGCCCGACTCCTAGCAGCCGGCTTCATTATGGAAGTGTTCTTTCCAGAATGGCTAGCAAATCCGGTCCTGGTACTAAAGAAGAACAAGCAGTGGCGAATGTGTATCGACTACACGAGCCTCAACAAGGCCTACCCCAAGGACCCATTTGCTCTACCAAGAATCGATCAGGTGATAGACTCCATAGCCGGATGTGAGCTGTTGAGTTTTTTGGATGCATATTCAGGATATCACCAGATCAAGCTAAACCCGACCGACAGACTGGAAACCGCCTTCATCACGCTATTTGGAGCCTTCTGCTACCTCACCATGACGTTCGGCTTAAGGAATGCCGGCGCCACCTTTCAGCATTGCATGCAGAAGTGCCTCCTCAAGCAGCTCAGCAAGAACGCCCACGTTTACGTGGACGACGTGGTGGTGAAGATGGAAAAGCGTGGGACACTGCTAGAAGACCTCAAGGATACCTTTGCGAACCTGCGCCGGTTCCAGATCAAGCTCAACCCCGAGAAGTGTGTCTTCGGAGTACCAGCCGGCCATCTCCTTGGCTTCCTGGTCTCTGAATGCGACATAGAATGCAACCCAGTAAAAATCAAGGCCATTGAGAGAATGGAGGTACCCAGCCGACTGCTGGACATGCAGAAGTTCACCGGCTGCTTGGCGTCCATCAGCCGATTCATCAGTCGGCTGGGCGAGAAAGCTCTCCCCTTGTACCAACTCATGAAGAAGACCACTATTTTCGAGTGGAACCATAAGGCGGACGAAGCTTTTCACTAGTTGAAGAAGATGTTGACTACTCCACCTGTCATGGCGGCTCCGACTCCCAAGGAACCTATGCTCGTGTACATCGCCGCCACCAGCCGAATAGTCAGCACGGTCATTGTAGTGGAGCGCAAGGAGGAAGGCAAGGCGCTGCCTGTCCAGAGACCGGTATATTACCTGAGCGAGGTACTGTCGACCTCCAAGCAGAACTACCCCCACTACCAGAAGATGTGCTATGGCGTACACTTTGCTGCCAAGAAATTGAAGCCTTACTTTCAAGAGCATCCAATCACGGTGGTCTGCACGGCCCCGCTTGCCGAGATCATTGGTAGCCGAGATGCTTCTGGCCGAGTGGCCAAGTGGGCCATAGAGCTGGCTCCTTACACCATCCACTACCAGCCCCGCACCGCCATCAAGTCACAAGCACTGGCCGACTTCCTCGTCGACTGGGCCGAGACCCAGTACCTACCTCCAGCACATGATTCCACCCATTGGCGGATGCATTTCGACGGCTCCAAGATGCGCACTGGCTTGGGAGTCGGCGTCGTCCTCACCTCTCCCAAAGGAGAGAATCTCAAGTATGCGCTACAAATCCACTTTGCCGCCTCCAATAACGCCGCCGAGTACGAGGTGCTCATTCACGGGCTCCGGCTTGCCAAAGAGCTTGGCATCCGCTGGATCTTGTGTTATGGCGACTCGGACTTAGTGGTCCAGCAATCATCTGGCGATTGGGACGCAAAAGATGCAAACATGGCGAGCTACTGCTTCCTCGTGCAGCAACTCAGTGGGTATTTCGAAGGGTGCGAGTTCCTCCATGTGCCAAGGAATGACAACGACCAAGCAGATGCACTGGCACGAATCGGCTCTACCCGCCAAGCAATACCATCTGGTGTCGCCCTTCAACGCCTCCTCAAGCCGTCTGTCAAGCCTTCACCAGAATCAGACTCCATTTTTGTGCCAGCTCCTCCCGAAGACGTCGGATCCGACTCCAGAGCTTCGGCAGTCGGAACGAGGATTTTGGCGGAAGACCCCAAAGCTGCCACAGCCAAACCCGGCCCGGGGACTGTGGTGGCAGACTCGAAGACTCCAGAACTCGGCCCAAGGACCATGCCAGTCGGCCTGGGGACTTCAACAACCCAGCAAGCAGCTGTTGACTCCACCCCGCCGCCTCCCAGCCCAACCGCCCTCGTCCAAGTCGCAGTTCTGTTAGTCGAAGAAATAGCAGCACCCTCATGGGCCCATCCCATCCTCAAATTCCTGGTGAACAAAGAGCTGCCGACCGACGAAACTTCAGCTTGGCAAATACAACGTCGGGCGGAAGCCTACACCATAGTCAATAGAGAGCTGGTCAGGCGCAGCGTCATCGGTGTCTACCAGCGCTGCGTAGAGCCAGAGCAAGGCCAAGCGATTCTCAAAGACATCCATCAAGGCGAGTGCGGCCACCATGCGACTTCAAGAGAACTCGTCGCCAAAGCCTTTCGGCACGGTTTCTTCTGGCCAACTACCTTGGAAGAGGCCAAGGAGCTGGTCCAAAGATGCAAAGGGTGTCAGAAGTTCAGCTCCAAGCCGCACCAGCCAGCTTCTGCACTCAAGACCATCCCCATTGCTTGGCCTTTCGCAGTTTGGGGTCTAGACATGGTGGGACCATTCAAAACAGCACGAGGTGGTTTAACTCACTTACTTATTGCAGTGGACAAGTTCACCAAGTGGATAGAAGCAAAGCCAATCAAGAAGCTGAACGGTCCGACTGCCGTAACTTTCATCTCCGATATCACAATTCGGTACGGCATACCACACAGCATCATCACCGACAACGGCACAAATTTCGCCAAAGGCGCCTTGGCCCATTTCTGTGCAACACAGGGCATCCGACTGGACCTAGCGTCCGTCGCCCACCCGCACTCAAACGGACAAGTGGAGTGAGCAAACAGCCTCATCCTGTCCGGCATCAAGCCTCGGTTGATCGAGCCTCTGGAGCGCTCGGCTGGCTGTTGGCTCGATGAGCTGCCAGCCATCCTCTGGAGTCTGCGCATGACTCCAAACAAGTCAACCGGCTTCACGCCCTTCTTCCTCGTCTACGGTGCCGAAGCCGTCATCCTAACGGACATAGAGTTCGACTCCCCACGAGTCACCATGTACACCAAGGAGGAAGCAGAAGAAGCACGACAAGACGGCGTCGACCTGCTGGAAGAGGGCCGGCTGTTGGCACTCAGCCGGTCCAGCATCTACCAGCAGAGCCTGCGCCGATACCACAACAGGAAGGTCGGGCCAAGATCTTTCCAAGAAGGCGACCTTGTGCTCTGGCTGATCCAGCGAACAGCCGGCCAGCACAAGTTGTCAGCGCCTTGGGAAGGCCCTTTCATCATCAGCAAAGTACTGGGCAACAATTCCTACTACCTGATCGACGCTCAGAAGCCCCGAGCACGCAAGAGGGACAACTCCGGCAAGGAGACAGAGCGGCCATGGAATGCAAATCTCCTCCAAAGATTTTACAGTTGATGAAGTATGTACCATGCTACCTTTTGTATTAAAGTACCAAGACTTCGGGGCCCCCGAGGCGAGCTCGGGGACTGCCCTCTTTTGTCTGTGGGATAAAAATTATGACTGAGAGTATGTTACTCCTTTTTATGCCGTTTGGCACCGGGCTCGACAAGTCGGCCTGGGGACTTGCCGCCTTGCACTATGAAATGCTTCCTACAGTCGGACAAGTAGTGTGTAAACGCCCAAACCGTCTACTATCAGAAGCCCCAGCTCGCAGAGCGACTGTACGGTGGGCAGCAGTAAGGTAGAATGGGCATTCGCATGAAAAATGGCTAAGGACTCAAAGCATAAAACATAGCTCAAGATGGCTTCCAGCCTTTCTCGCAAACCGACTCTCGGATAGTCGGATTGCCGTCTTCTATCTAACTTGCTCAAAAAATCTTGAAAACGGCTAAGTACTTGCTTTCCCAAAGTAGCCTAGCACTTGATCCAGTGACATTCTGCAGAGCGGTTGTCCAATTGGCAAGGCAGGCAACTAAGAGAACGCGGCAAAGGAAAAAAGCCAAAAGAGCATTGAGCAAGAAAAGATAGAACTCAGATAAATATATTTACATAACATAGGCCCTTGGCCGAATTTTCAAGTAGAGGTTCAAAATACACCCCGCGGGTGGAATTGTGCGAATTAACAAGTTCTTCAAAGACTACTGAAGCAGACAAAACAAAGATACAGCGGCAGCTTAGGAAGCAGCAGACGGACTCGGAGGGTCGGAGGAGGCGCCAGCCCCAGGCGTCGGGGCGGCCGGCCGGCTAGTCTCGGCTTGATCGCCTCCGGCAGCAGTCGGGTCGGTTGCACGCGGCTCATTGCTGGAGGCACGGTCGAGCTGAGGCTGGCCGTCTGCTCCGTCTTTTGGTGCCTCCGCCTCGCCTCTGTCCTCCGCCTCGCCCTCTTCCTCGACGCTGGAGCCAATCACCTTCGCCGAGTCCACGCCGTAGTCTGGGTTCATCCCAAACCACTCCGGCGGTACCTCCTCACCGTCTTCAGACCGCTCAGGGATGAAGATGCTGGTGTCGGTGTACTCGGCGATCGCCGCAGCACGCTTGACAAGGGCATCTTCCGCGGCCGCTAGCTCCGGCTGCACCTCCGACCGAAGCGTGGCCAGCCGGTCTAGGTCCAACCCCGGATACCATGCCTTGACGAACTCCAAGGCCCGGCGCGCTCCAGCTTGGGCCAAAGAGCCCTTCCAGGCCTCAAGACGACCAGCCGCGACCTCCAGCCAGTCGGCCGTCAGGCTGGGGGTGCGTGGAGCCTGCATATCTGGCCACAGGGCGGCAATCGCCTGGGCACCGACACGCTGAAGCCGGCGCAGCATCCGGTGAGCCTGCCGGAGGTGAGCCTCGATGCTCAGGATGTGCTCGTCAAGAGTTCGGGGGGCGTCGGCGGCAATCTCTGCGCCCTCCGCCCTCCGACCTTCACGGTCAGCCTCGATGGCTTGGATGGCCGCCTGCGACTGCCCAGGGAAGAAGTCTGCAAAATACACGAAGAAACGAAGAAGCAAGTCAAAAACCAGGAGTCGGCACGATTTAAGTCGGCAGCTCGAAGAAAGAAAATAAAGAAACTCACCATCAACGATGTCTTCAATCTCGTGGAAGCCGGAGGGCAGCAGCGCCTCCTTGTCAGACCAGGAGGAGCGCTCGCTCGCGAACTCGGCCAGGAGGGCGGTTTCCGTCTCCTCCGCCTCCCTCTGCGTCTTCACAAGCAGCTCCTTCTGCTCTGCCAATTGAGTGGCCAGCAGATCGCGCTCCATGGCGAGCTTGCCGCACTCCTCCTCTTTGGTGCGCAAAGCAGAGTTGGCGTCGCTCAGTTGCTATTGAAGAGCAGCGTTGTCCCCTGAGAAGAAGAAAGAAAGAAGGCGTCAAGTCCTCAGTAAAGAAGGTCGCCGGGGAGATCCGGCCCGACTGCTCAGCAGTCGGCCCGAATCTCGGGGACTACAGCCCGCGGGTGCGCCAGCGCGCCCCCGCGAAGAAGGAAAAGGGACTTACTCTGGCTCTCTGATAGATCGGCGGTCTGCTTTCCCAGCTCTTCGACGTTACGGTTGAAGGCAGTGACGCGGAGGTTGTGGTAATCCTACGACGAATGTTTCAGACAAAAAGTTAACACCCAAAGTTCATCAATTGGAGTTCCGGGCTGCCTGCTCAGCAGCCAGCCCGAAACTCGGGGACTACACCCAGTGGGTGCGCTGGCGCGCCCCCACAGAGAGGAAGAAGAAAAACAAAGACCAAAGGGAAAAAACATACCCGGACGGCTGCCCGCAACTCTGGAGAGCGTCACCCTCAGCGCGAAGCTTCGCCTGGACGTCCAGGAGCGCCTGGTTCAGCGACCCTGTGTCGCCTCCTCGCACCCACCCAGTAGGCGCGGTGCTTGTCGCCTCAGCATCCGGGATCGCCGAGCTGGCGGTGCCGGCTTCCAAGGGGCGGGGCGCCGAAGTCGCCTTCTCCAGACGGCGGCGCGTTGGCGAGCCGACTTGAAGAAGCAGCCTCGCCACGGCCTCGTCTTCGGTCGGCGGCACCGGAGGGCCTGCCGGCTGCCCGCCCTGCGCACCTTCAGAAGGCGGCGGAGGCGGCGGCAGAACATTCACATCCGGCGTAGAGGGGTCGCCGCCCTCCCCCTCCACGATGGGGTTCTCCCCGCCGGCTTCCCAGTCTACCCCGTGAACTCCGGAGGCGGCGGCGCAGAGTTCAACGGGGTAATGAGAACCCCCGACTGGCGGCATGCGGCTTCCTCGGCCTGCTTCTTCGCCACGGCGGCGGCTTCAGCCTCCGCCAGTTTTTTCTTGGCAGAGGCCTCCGCCTTGTCGGCCTCCGCCTTCTCCAGGCGGAGGGCCTCTTCTTCGTTGCGCTTCTCCTGCACATTCTGCTCCGTCGCCTTCCAGAGGTCAGCAGCGGGGTCAATCCGCCGGGTGGTGGCGGACGTCTCCGCTGACCCCATGACGGAGGCGGCGGTGACCCTCTCAAGAGAGAAGGGAGCCCTGAAGCAAGAGGGGCAAGCAGAGACTTAGACAAAGTCACAAAGAAAGAATAAAACTTTGAAGACAGAATACTTACGCGGAGACCAATGGCGGCTTCTTCACTTCCTTACGGAAGCGGATGGCCTTCGCGGCCGCCTCATCCTGTCGGGTCGCCGCAGCCGAACCCTTGGGCTTCTTCGGCCGACTGCCGAACAAGGTCGGCACGGCCCTGCGCTTCTTTCCGCCGCCTGGAGCGCCCGGCGCGACAGAAGAGCCCGCGCCCGGCTGGCTGGCTCCTAGCCGATGGTGAGGGGCGACTTCTCCCTCGGCGTTGTCGTCAGGCCAGTCGGCGAAGGTGGCCGAGGGCCTGAAGTCGCCTACTATTCCTCCTCCTCCCTCGGCGTCATCTTCCAGAGCCGCCGCCCCTAGATCGGGGTTGTCGACGTCGCTCTCCGCCCAGTCGGCAAGGAACTCGCGGGCCGGCCCCGAGGTGTCGGCTAGTGGGTGGAGGGGGGGATTCTAACCAAAGCCGGCTGGTCAAAACAAAACTCGGCAAGAACAAGACAATCCAAAGAAAGAAAAGAAAGGCGACTCACCACGGGCGGGGGGTTGGCGCAGGAGTACGGCTCCTTGCCGAATCGCCAGTCCTCCAGGAGCCTGCTGTCCGAGAGGTAGTTCACCATGAAGGCCACCTCTTCGTGAGGCATGTCCTTGGTGCACATCCGACTCGGGTCGCGGTGCCCGCTCATCTGGCATATCATATGAGGGCGGCCTTTGAGTGGAAGAACTCGGCGTGAAACGAAGGCGGCAAACAGGTCTGAACCAGTCAGACCCTCCGACTGCGTCAGCACTCGGAGTCGCGCGATGGCGCCGGCTCCCGCAGGCGTCAGCGACTTGGCCCGGTACGACCAGTTGGCCAGTCACCCAGCCAGCGGGCCGGCTTCGAAAGCCAGCAAGTTGACCCAGTCTCCCCTTGCGGAGGCGTTCTTGACGTAGAAGTAGGATCTCTGCCACATCTTCACTGACTTGATCAGCAAGATGGAGGGGAAGGGATTGTCGGCCCCCGACCTTCGCACGACGATGAAAGCGTCGCACTGAGCCGGCACGCCCGTAGCCTGGGTTCCAAGCTTGGAAAAGAAGAACTCCCCCCGGAGCTCGAGGGTGGGGAGGACTCCGAGGAAGCCTTCGCACATGGCCACGAAGGCGGACAGCAGCACCACTGCGTTGGAGTGAGGTGGTGCGGCTGGAGGCCGTAGAATTCAAGGAAGGACCGGAAGAAACTACTCGCCGGCAGACCCAACCCGCGCAGGCAGTGCAAGCGGAAGATAACCCGCTCGCCCTCCTGCGGCGCGGGGGAAATCTCCCCCTTTGGCGCAAGACGCACATGCACGCGATCCTCGCCGGGAAGCCGATCAGTCCGGCGGAGGAACTCAATGTGGTCTTCATGATCTTCGGAGCCATCCCAGGTGCCGGAGCGCACTGGGGGAGGCGCGGCGGTAGAGGAAGAACTCATTGCGAGCTGTCGCCGCAGCGTTCACCGGAGCTTGGGCATGCGGTGGAGCGAAGAAGAGAAGAGGAAGGAGGAGAGCGAGGAGTAGCAAGGAGGAAGAGAACGAGGAAGTAGTGGGAAGGAGGGGCGCGCGTGCCCCCCTCTTCACCCTACTTATAGCCCCGTGGGCTACGAAGCCGAGGGGGCGGACGTGGGGATTTACTGCACCCACAACCCCATGACCCCCACGATCCACGTAAAGTTACTGCGCGCAGTAACTCCACGGGAATCCCAACCATCCACCGGGGCCGCAGCGAATCCGCTCGAGCGCCGAGGCGCGATAGTGACGGGCCCCGCCTATGGGCCTGTCCCGTCGCGCGCGTAGGCTGGCAGGACGGCCTAGCCACGTGCCCTCGCGTGATAGGCCTAGAACGGGCGGCGGGCAGGAGGCTTAGCTAGCACACCACTTAAATCCCGCCGCGACGTTCAAAATACCGAGCGAGTTGGAATTGAGTGGGTCCGACTGTAGCAAGTCCGACTCCTTCTAATCGGCCCGGCAGAAGTCAATAAAAGACCATGTGTTGAGCACCCGGAAAGAGAAACTGCTGAGGCTTCTCGGCCGATCGTCCGCGGCGCCTCACCAGCTTCGGGGACTACTGTCGGAGTAATGGGCCACGGGTAGGCCAACCCGGGTCCCAGAACCTTTCAAGACATCGGGGGGGGGGGCTGCGCCCCTCAAAGACCCCAGGACGAAGAGCCGCCTCCTGAGGAGTCGACGGCAAGACGGCCGACTGCCCGCTCACGGCCGAGTCCCAGGGACGACTTCCAGAGAAGCCAGCTTTGGGGAGTCGGCCCGCGACTCCAACAAACCCCATGACCTCATCAAAGGGGACGAGGCAGGGGCGTGGCTACAGCGAAGCCCACCCCGCCCCTGACCAAGGGCATGCATGGCCACAGCACGCCGTACCCCGGAAGATCTCCGTGCGGCGTGGCACTGTTGCCATGCCGGCCCTGACATCAGCACCGCAAGGCCGAATCCTGCACCCACGATGGCTTGTCTATATGACCTGGCGGCAGCAGGCCCCACCAGTCAGTGAGACCTCGGGAGACGGCAGGAGAACCACCAGTCGGACCCGTCGGGAGTCGGCCCGGGGGAGTCGACCGAGCCCTCCCCCAGGGCCCACGTGCCATTAATCAAGATGTGATGGGGAGAGGCAACAGTGATCGCCCGCCGGGCGGCGGGGCTGTTGACATGACCTCATAATCAAGCCCGCGTCATCAGAAGCACGGCTACAGTAAGCAGCAGCCGGCAAGACCCGCCAGCAGCGGACGCAGGCTGTCGGCTCCGTACCCGGCTAGTCGGCGGGGCTCGCCAGTCGGCGGGCCCCAGCGGTCGGCAGAGAAGACGGAGGCCAGAGACACTGACGGCTGGGCCCGCTCCCAGCCGGATTACCATTGTACCCCTGGGGGGTAGGCCTATATAAACCCCCAGGGCACCCATGTAAAGGGTTGGAACCCATTAGCTCTAGACCAGATCATATAGAAGGGAGAGAGCTAGCCTTGCCCTCTCCTACCACCAGAAAACAGCTCAAGGAGCAACCGTGTAAACACTTTGGCCATAGTGATCATGCGGAGACCCCGCAGAGCAGTAGGGGTATTATCTCCCCGGAGAGCCCCGAAGCTGGGTAAGATTCGCCGGCGTGCATGTCTTTGCCTCATCTCGTTTCCAGGCACTGACGACGTTTTACTCGCCCCCACCATGATAAGCCATCCGTTGGCATATGTTGTACCAAACCCCCGACATTTGGCGCCCACCGTGGGGCCTGGTGCACCGCCGTCCGGAGATCTGTTCTGGACGGGAACTCTTTTCCTCCCTGGTGAGCGCAGCCAGCCAGGCACGCCAGATGGAGTTTGCGCCGACGCGCTAAGCGGCGTCGAGATCGCCTGCGCGGTCAGCTCCTTGGCCGAACACATCGGCGAGGTCCGCCTCTCCGATGAACATGCATCCAACGCAGGCACGGGCGGCCCTGAGAACCTCCTCGCGGGCCTCCTCGATCAACTCCACGTTTCCGGCGAGCGTGCCGTAGACTTGGAGTCCGTAGGCTCCACCGACCCGATGCTGGTCGACTCCAACACCGCGTCGCTCGACGCGCTCCCCACCAATGTGGTGGTCTACGACGAACCTCTCCCCCACGCAGAGAGCAACGGAAGCACCATCACCGAGGTGCTAGTCATCAGTCATGACGAGCTCCCCAGCGGAGAAGCGCACGACTCGCTCGGCGCGGCGCTGCAAGACCTAACTGCACCCATTCCGGAAGACGCTGACGCTGAGACGTTGGAGGCGCGCCGCCTTCAGCTCGTTGAAGGCGCGAAGAAGCAGGCTAGCATGAGGCGCTTGTCACAAGCCTATCAGCGGGAGATGGATCGCACCGTCGGCGGCTCGCCGGCCCCGGCGGGGCCCAGCCGCCTTGGCGCAGTCCGGCAATGCGGCGTAGCCATCGCCAACCTGTTTGGGGCAAGCCACCCTGTGTACGCTACACTAGCGGAGAACATCCGAGCCGCCCAGGAAGCGATGGACGAGCTGGACAATTTCAAGGGCGAAGAACGCCGCCTCATGATGGAGCGAGTCCAGCGGCTTCTTGACGCGGCTACCGCGCAGAACGAGGCCGACTGCCGCGCGGAGGCGCCTCAACGGCCCATCGACGACCTTCACCGAGATCAAGGCACGACGTCTCGGATGTCGACTGGCAGCACCCGAGGAAGAAGAGACAAGGAGCCGACTGTCAGCCATAGTCGGACTCGCATTACCATAGAGCGCGACCGAGACGGCCGCCCAAGAGCAGTGGAACGATGGGACGACTGTCCGCCTCCCCCTCCCCACAAGGAGAGGCGAGTCTCCCCACCGCCTGTTGACCATCCGACTCTCGGTGACCGCCTTGGCCGCCGAGAGGGAGTTGGAGAGAACGACGCCCGCCACCGGATCGACCAACTCCACTGATCCTTAGCGCTGGAGGAAGAAGACGAGCTGGGTCCACCTTGTTTCGGGCCCCGCATTCGGGACGAACCCTTTCCCAGAGGGTTCACACTCCCAAGAGACACGCCCAAGTATACCGGCTCCGTGAAGCCGGAAGACTGGCTAGTCGACTACTCCACGGCTGTTAGCATAGCAAACGGCAACAAGCGTGTCGCCGTAAAGTACGTTCCGCTCATGCTCCAGGGCACGGCCCGGACGTGGCTGAACAGCCTAAAGCCCCGCAGCATCAACAGCTGGGTCAACTTCACCGAAGCGTTCGTCCGCAACCTCACCAGCATGTACAAGCGTCCTCCCAAGCCTCGTCAACTCTCCTTGTGTGTGCAAGGCCCCGACGAGTCGACTCGTGATTACCTCATGCGTTGGGCCGAGCTCCGGAACTCCTGCGAGGGCGTGCACGAGGTGCAGGCCATCGAGTACATCATGGCCAGGTGTAGAGAAGGCACCCTCCTCAAGCACAAGCTCCTTTGCGATGAGCCAAAAATCCTCGACGAGCTGCTGATCATAGCGGACAAGTACGCCACGGCCGACTCCTCCATGAAGGCGGAAATTCAAATCAGCACGACTGGCAAAGTGGCTCCTCAAGCTCCAAGAACTCCAGCGGCAAACGACGACCGGCGACAACAGTAGGGCAACAACAAGCGCAAGGCCCCGCATCCGGTTTCCAGCAGCCGGCAGGTCGCGACCGTTGAAGCCCAGCAGCCAGAAGAGCAGCCCCCGCCCAAGCGACAGAAAGGCGGCAAGCCAAACTGGTTGCCGGCCTTCTCCTATGAGCAGACCTTGGATGGACCTTGCAAGTTCCACAGCGGCACAAAGCCTTCGAATCACACCACCCGGAAGTGCCACTGGCTCACCAGGATCGCCAAGGGAGACGGCCTCCTGCCTTCCCTGCCTGCTCGGCAGCCGCCTCCGCCTCCGCCCCAGCAGCCGTCTGTCAGGCCTATCGGCGCAGTACAAGACGAATACCCTGAAGAGCATGGAGCCTATGTGGTGTTCACCAGCATGGCTGATGATCGACGCAGCAGGCGGCTGCAGTGACAAGAGGTGAATGTAGTAGCGTCGGAGACGCCAGAGTTCATCCACTGGTCTGAGAAGCCCATCAGCTGGAGCAAGGCTGATCACCCAGAAGTGATGCCGAGTCCGGGCTCCTATGCTTTGGTCCTGAACGCCACCTTTGCTACGGACAGACGAGCCGCGCGTTTCTCGCGAGTTCTGATAGACGGGGGCAGCAGCATCAATATCCTGTACAAGGACACCATGGAGAAGTTAGGAATCAAGCAAAGACAGCTTCAGAACAGCCGAACTGTGTTCCACGGCATTGTTCCTGGGCTTTCCTGCTCGCCGATCGGCAAGATCCTGATGGACGTCCTCTTTGGGGACAAAGATCACTTCCGTAGAGAGCCCGTTTGGTTTGAGGTGGTGGATCTTGAAAGCCCATACCATGCGCTGCTTGGCCGACCTGCCTTGGCCAAGTTCATGGCGGTCCCCCACTACGCCTACCTCAAGATGAAGATGCCCAGTTCCAAGGGAATTCTGACTGTGGCTGGCGACTACCGGAAGTCGTCTGCTTGCGCAGCAGAGAGCAGTTGGCTGGCCGAGTCCTTGGTAATCGCGGCTGAGAAGCGGCTCCTTGAGCGAGTTGTGGCGATGGCCGGCAAGCAGCCTGAGGTGTCGCCCAACCCAAAAGAGTCGGAGACTGAGGGTTCGTTCAAGCTAGCCAAAGAGACAAAGAAGATACCCTTGGACCCGGAGCACCCAGAGAGGTACGTCGTCGTAGGTGCAAACCTCGACAGCAAATAGGAAGGCGAGCTCGTCGATTTCCTCCATGAGAATCGAGACATCTTTGCATGGTCCCCCAAAGACATGCCAAGTGTACCGACGGAATTCGCCGAGCACAAGTTACATGTCCGATCTGATGCAAAGCCGGTCAGACAGCCCCTGCGCCGCTTATCAGAAGAGAAGACAAGAGTTGTCAAAGAAGAGATAGCCCGACTCCTAGCAGCCGGCTTCATTATGGAAGTGTTCTTTCCAGAATGGCTAGCAAATCCGGTCCTGGTACTAAAGAAGAACAAGCAGTGGCGAATGTGTATCGACTACATGAGCCTCAACATGGCCTGCCCCAAGGACCCATTTTCTCTACCAAGAATCGATCAGGTGATAGACTCCACTGCCGGATGCGAGTTGTTGAGTTTTTTGGATGCATATTCAGGATATCACCAGATCAAGCTAAACCCGGCTGACAGACTGAAAACCGCCTTCATCACGCCGTTTGGAGCCTTCTGCTACCTCACCATGACGTTTGGCTTAAGGAACGCCGGCGCCACCTTTCAGCGTTGCATGCAGAAGTGCCTCCTCAAGCAGCTCGGCAGGAACGCCCACGTTTACGTGGACGACGTGGTGATGAACACGGAAAAGCGTGGGACACTGCTAGAAGACCTCAAGGAGACCTTTGAGAACCTGCGCCGGTTCCAGATCAAGCTCAACCCCGAGAAGTGTGTCTTTGGAGTACCAGCCGGCCAGCTCCTTGGCTTCCTGGTCTCTGAACGCGGCATAGAATGCAACCCAGTAAAAATCAAGGCCATTGAGAGAATGGAGGTACCCAGCCGACTGCTGGACGTGCAGAAGTTCATCGGCTGCTTGGCGTCCATCAGCCGATTCATCAGTCGGCTGGGCGAGAAAGCTCTCCCCTTGTACCAACTCATGAAGAAGACCACTTTTTCGAGTGGAACCATAAGGCGGACGAAGCTTTTCACCAGTTGAAGAAGATGTTGACTACTCCACCTGTCCTGGCGGCTCCGACTCCCAAGGAACCTATGCTCCTGTACATCGCCGCCACCAGCCGAGTAGTCAGCACGGTCATTGTAGTGGAGCGCAAGGAGGAAGGCAAGGCGCTGCCTGTCCAGAGACCGGTATATTACCTAAGCGAGGTACTGTCGACCTCCAAGCAGAACTACCCCCACTACCAGAAGATGTGATACGGCGTACACTTTGCTGCCAAGAAATTGAAGCCTTACTTTCAAGAGCATCCAATCACGGTGGTCTGCACGACCCCGCTTGCCGAGATCATTGGTAGCCGAGATGCTCGTTATGTGAAAAATATTATGCACTACTTTGGTAATCCTGAGAAAACCCCATTCAACTTGATACCGGGAGTAACGTTGGATTAAGGTGAATACTTTAGGGATTATCGCTTGACTCAAAAGGGAAAACTTTTATGGGATCAAATTGAAATGTTGCAATGGTATGCTTGGAATCTATGCTTGAGATATGATTATACTTGTTGCTCTAAGATTGAGGTTCCACACCTTCCCTATTCATGCGAATTTAATGATATTGAAACCTTGGCTTCTTATGCTAGAGGTATATATGATTATTATGATGTGGAACAAATAGAAGGATTTGTTGCTTTTAAGGGTGCATATGAAATTGAATCTTTGTTTGAAAAGTTTGAAGATTTTGATGATTCAGTTTATAGACCTGAAAATCTTGCTATCCTTAAATATTGCTATGATAATCATAAATACAATTATGATATTGATGTATTTATTGAGAATAACTCTGTTGTCCAAGAAAAGACTAATATTTTGCAGGAGTTTATGGAAGAAGAAATTGATGAAACTATGAGCTCATTGGATGAAAACGATGATGAGGAGAGCGAAGAACAAATGGAGGAAGAACAGATTAGCTACTGAGTCCACCTTGTAATGAGAGTAACTCTTCAACTCATACATTATTTAATGCCCTTTCGTTCTTACCAAAGGATGAATGCTATGATAATTACTATGATCTCGTTGATTCTTTTGAAATATCCCTTTTTGATGAACTTGATGCTTGCTATGCTTGTGGCCAAGGTGCCAATATGAATTATGCTTATGGATATGAACTTGCTATTGTTCCTTATGTTAGGAATGAAATTTTTGCTATTACACCCACACATGATAGTCCTATTATCTTTTTGAATTCTCCCAACTACACTATATCAGAGAAGTTTGCACTTATTAAGGATTACATTGATGGGTTGCCTTTTACCGTTGCACATGATGATTTTGATGAATATAATATGCATGTGCTTGCTGCTCCTACTTGCAATTATTATGATAGAGGAACTATATCTCCACCTCTCTATGTTTCCAACACGATAAAATTGCAAGAAACTGCTTATGCTATGTATTGGCCTTTACTTGATGTGCATGAATTATTCTTGTATGACATGCCGATGCATAGGAAGAGAGTTAGACTTCGTCATTTCTTGATATATGTTTCTTTGTTCTCACTACTAAATTCTATATCATTGTTGATTCAAATTGGCTTTGATATACGTTGGGATCCGGGTGGATTCATCACTTGAGCACTTTATGCCTAGCTTAATGGCTTTAAAGGAAGTGCTGCCAGGGATACAACCTGGAAGTTTTAGAGAGTCATTTATTTCTGTTGAGTGCTTTTATAAAGTTTAAAAACAAAAAAATATAGAGAGGAACTTAAAAACCTTTTCACAAATGAGAAGCGATTGGAAGTTATGCATTGGAGAAGTGAGGGTCGACCTTGAAAACTTGTGTTCATGCTCATGGAAACAATGTAGAATTTTTCATGAATATTCTCAAAAAAATAATTATCCCCTTGTACAATTCCATTGTGTTATAAAAATAATGTGCCAAGATTTGCCTTTAGGATGATTAGATTGCTTGTTGACTTGTGCGGTGCAAAACAGAAACTTTGGCTGTAGTGCTCGATTTTACCTTTTTTACTGGAACATCAAATGGTTCTAAAACTTTTTGCACTGTCTTTCTATACAAAATGTTTTTTTGTCCTAATTTTTCAGAATTTTTTGAGTTACAGAAGTATGGTGGATGTTCAAATCTTTACAGATTGTCCTATTTTCACATATTGCTGTTATAGCTTCATTATTTGCATATGTTTGAATTCTTGTTGAAGCCTCCTTGAATTGGGGCCATAGAATTGTAATAGCATACAATGGGTAATGTTTGTTTATAATTATACAATAATGTCACAGCAGTACATGATGGGGTTTCATTGCCATATTCACTAACCCCGCCACTAAAAGTTCGGTTAAGTTTTGTGTGGATGAAGTGTTCGAAGATCGAGGAGGTCTCGATGTGAGGAGAATGAAGAGAGGCAAGAGCTCAAACTTGGGGATGCCCAAGGCATCCCAAGTAAATATTCAAGGAGACTCAAGCGTCTAAGCTTGGGGATGCCCCGGAAGACATCCCATCTTTCTTCAACAAGTACCGGTATGTTTTCGGATTCGTTTCGTTCATGCGATATGTGCAAATCTTGGAGCGTCTTTTGCATTTAGTTTTCACTTTTCTTTTATGCACCATAATGGTATGAGATAGTCCATAGTTGATTTATAGAATGCTCATTGCACTTCACTTATATCTTTTGAGTATGGCTTTATAGAATGCTTCATGTGCTTCACTTATATCATTTGGAGTTTAGGTTACATGTTTCTCTTCACATACAAAACCTTGTTTGAAGAATGCTCTTTTGCTTCACTTATATTTATTAGAGCATGGTCTTCTGTAGACAGAATTAAGCTCTCATGCTTCACTTATATCTATTTAGAGAGTCAACGGGAATTGGTCAATTGCATGTTTAGTCATAAAATCCTACATAAAACTTATGGATTACTGAATATCATATGTTTGATTCCTTGCAATAGTTTTGTGATATAGAGATGATAATATGTGGGAGGTACCATTAAACGGTTGTGGTTGGTAAGAATATTGGTGATAAGGTTTGTGATTTCCGAAGCATGCACGTACAGTCTCTCGTTATGCTATGATGTTGGAGCATGATTTATTATTGATTGTCTACCTTATGAGTGGCGGTCGGGGATGAGCGATGGTCTTTTCCTACCAATCTACCCCCCTAGGGGCATGCGTAGTAGTACTTTGCTTCGAGGGCTAATAAACTTTTGCAATAAGTATATGAGTTATTTATGACTAATGTGAGTCCATGGATTATACGCACTCTTACCTTTCCGCAATTTGCTAACCTCTACGGTACCGTGCATTGCCCTTTCTCACATCGATACATGGTGCAAACTTCGCACGTGCATCCAAACCCCGTGATATGATAAGCTCTATCACAAATAAGCCTTATTATATCTTCCTCAAAACAGCCACCATACCTACCGATTATGGCTTTTCCATGGCCATTCCGAGATATATTGCCATGCAACTTCCACCGCTTTTGTTTGATGACTTGAGCATTCATTGTCATATTGCTTTGCATGATCATATAGTTGACATAGTAGTTGTGGCTCAACCACCGTTCATCATTTTTCATACATGTTACACTAGATCATTGCCAGAGGCATTCATATCGAGTCATACTTTGTTATAGGTATCGAGTTGTAATTTTTATTTTCTTTTGAGTTATAAGTAAATAGAAGTGTGATGATCATCATTATTCATTTTTAGAGCAGTGCCCCAGTGAGGAAAGGATGATGGAGACTATGATTCCCCCACAAGTCGGGATGAGACTCCGGAAAATGAGAGAAAAAATCTAAACAGAAAAAGAAAGAAAGAAAGAAAATGAACAAAGAGAGAAAGGGCATTATTAGTATCCTTTACCACACTTGTGCTTCAAAGTAGCACCATGTTTTTCATATGGAGAGTCTCCTATGTTGTCACTTTCATATACTAGTGGGAATTTTTCTTTATAGGATTAGTGCACACCCACTTAGTTTTCATATTGAGCTTTCATACACTTATAGCTCTTAGTGCATTCGCTGCATGGCAATCCCTACTCCTCGCATTGATATCGATTGATGGGCATCTCCATAGCCCGTTGGTTAGCCGCGTCGATGTGAGACTTTCTACTCTTTTGTCTTCTTTATATTTACCCCTATCATCATACTCTATTCCACCTATAGTGCTATATCCATGGCTTGTGCTCATGTATTGCGTGAGGGTTGAAAAAGCTGAAGCGCGTTAAAAAGTATGAACCAATTGCTCGACTTGTCATCGGGGTTGTGCATGATAAATACTTTGTGTTAAGAAGACAGAGCATGACAAGACTATATGATTTTGTAGGGATAGCTTTCTTTAGCGTTGATATTTTGAAAGACATGATTGTTTGTTGGGATGCCTGAGTATTGATGTCTTTATGTCAAATTATAGACTATTGCTTTGAATCCCTTATGTCCTAATATTCATGCCATGATTTTTTATATAATCAAGTTTATGCTAGGTAGCATTCCACATCAAAAATTGTCTTTTTTATCATTTACCTACTCGAGGACGAGTAGGAATTAAGCTTGGGGATGCTGATACGTCTCCATCGTATCTATAATTTTTGATTGTTCATGCCAATATTATACAACTTCCACATACTTTTGGCAACTTTTTATATGATTTATTGGACTAACTTATTGATCTGGTGCCCAGTGCCAGTTCCTGTTTTCTGCATGTTTTTTGTATCGCAGAGTATCCACATCAAACGAAGTCCAAATGCAATAAAATTTCAAGGAGAATTATTTTGGAATATATGTGATTTTTAGGAGGTGGAATCAACGCAAACAGGGGCCCACAGAGCCCACAACACACTAGGCACGCCAGACACCCATGGCGTGCCCATGTGCCTTGTGCCCTCCTCGAACGTCGGTTGTACCTCTACTTCGGGCGCAAGGAAGCTTATATCCAAAAAAATCATGTTAAAATCTCAGTGCAATCGGAGTTACGGATCTCCGGGAATATTAGAAACGGTTTTCGGCCAGATCTGGGGAACGCAAAACAGAAAAGAACAGAGAGGGAGATCCAATCTCGGAGGAGCTCCCGCCCCTCTGCCGCCATAGGATAGAATGGACCAGAGGGGGAACTCTCCTCCCCATCTAGGGGGGAGGCTAAGGATGAAGAAGAAGTAGGGGGCTCTCTCCCCCTCCCTTCTGATGGCGCCGGAGTGCCACCGGGGCAACAATCGGGACAGCGATCTACATCAACAATCTTGCTACCGTCAACACCAACTTTCTCCCCCTCTATGCAGTGGTGTAACACCTCTTCTCCCCGCTGTAGTCTCTACTTAAACATGGTGCTCAACTCCATATATTATTTCCCAATGATCTATGGTTATCCTATGATGTTTGAGTAGATCCATTTTGTCTTGTGGGTTAATCGTGATCTTGGTTGGTATGATTGTATATTTTATTTATGGTGTTGTCCTACGGTGCCCTCCATTATCACGCAAATGTGAGGGGCCCCCTCTGTAGGGTGTTGCAATATGTTCATGGTTCGCTTACGGTGGGTTGCGAGAGTGACAAAAACTTAAACCCGAGTAGGTGGGGTATGACGTATGGGAATAAAGAGGACTTGATACTTAATGCTATGGTTGGGTTTCACGACCTTAATGATATTTAGTAATTGCAGATGCTTGCTAGAGTTCCAATCATAAGTGCATATGATCCAAGTAGACAAAGTATGTTAGCTCATGCCTCTCCCTCATATAAAATTACAAGAATGATTACCGGTACTTGTTATCGATTGCCTAGGGACAAATAACTTTCTTGTTGACAAAAGCTCTATACTAAAGCTAATTTAGTTGTGTCTTTATTTAAACAGCCCCTAGATTTTATTATGTGATCTTTGTTATCTTACAAACCTATCCTATCACACCTACAAAGTACTTCTAGTTTCATACTTGTTCTAGGTAAAGCGAACGGTAAGTGTGCGCAGAGTTGTATCGATGGTCGATAGAACTTGAGGGAATATTTGTTCTACCTTTAGCTCCTTGTTGGGTTTGACACTCTTACTTATCGAAAGAGACTACAATTGATCCCCTATACTTGTGGGTTATCATGACACCGTCAAAAGAATAAGAGTAATTTATTCTAAAAAGTTTGATCACTAAACGATGATGAAAATCTCACAGCGCCAAGGTAGTAGCCAGACATGAGGGGACTGATAACCAACAAGTATATGGGATCGCAATAGTTTTCGAGGGTAGAGTATTCAACCCAAATTTATTGATTTGACACAATGGGAGCCAAAGAATATTCTCGAGTATTAGCAGCTGAGTTGTCAATTCAACCACACCTGAAAGACTTAATATCTGCAACAAAGTATTTAGTAGCAAAGTAGTATGAAAGTAACAGTAACGGTGGCAAAAGTAATAGTAGCAGTTTTGTAGCAATCGTAACAGTGGCAACAGAAAAGTAACGGAGCAAAGATCAATATGAAACGAACTCATAGGCAATGGATCAATGATGGATAATTATGTCGAATGGCATTCATCATGCAACAGTTATAACATAGGGTGACACATAACTAGCTCCAGTTCATCAATATAATGTAGGCATGTATTCCAAATATATTCATACGTGCTTATGGAAAAGAACTTGAATGACATCTTTTGTCCTACCCTCCCGTGGCAGCGGGGGCCTATTGGAAACTAAGGGATGTTAAGGCCTCCTTTTAATAGAGTATCGGACCAAAACATTAGCACTTAGTGAATACATGAACTCCTCAAACTAGGATCATCACCGGGAGTAGTCCCGACTATTGTCACTCCAGGGTTGCCGGATCATAACATGTAGTAGGTGACTAGAACTTGCAATATCGGACCAAGAACACAAATATATTCATGAAAACATAATAGGTTCAGATCTGAAATCATGGCACTTGGGCCCTAGTGACAAGCATTAAGCATAGCAAAGTCATAGCAACATCAATCTTAGAACATAGTGGATACTGGGGATCAAACCCTAACAAAACTAACTCGATTACATGGTAAATCTCATCCAACCCATCACGGTCCAGCAAGCCTACGATGAAATTACTCATGCACGGCGGTGAGTATCACGAAATTGGTGATGGAGGATTGTTGATGATGACGATGGCGATGGATTCCCCTCTCCGGAGCCCCGAACAGACTCTAGATCTGCCCTCCCGAGGAAGAACAGGGCTTGGCGGCAGCTCCATATCCGATGAATCCTTCTCTCTGATTTTTTTATCCCCAAAAGAGAATATATGGAGTTGGAGTTGAGGTCGGTGGAGGTCCAGGGGGGGCACAAGGTCGGGTGGCACGTCCTAGGGGGTGGGTGCGCCCCCCACCCTTGTGGCCAGGGTGTGGGCCCCCTTCACTTGATTCTTTCGCCAATATTTTTTATTAATTCCAAAAGTTATCTTCGTGAAGTTTCAGGTCATTCCGAGAACTTTTTATTCTGCACAAAAATAACACCATGGCAATTCTGCTGAAAACGGCGTTAGTCCGGGTTAGTTCCATTCAAATCATACAGGTTAGAGTTCAAAACAAGGGCAAAAGATTTTGGAAAAGTAGATACAACGGAGATGTATCAACTCCCCCAAGCCTAACCCATTGATTGTCCTCAAGCAATTCAGTTGACAAACTGAAAGTGATAAAGAAAAACTTTTACAAACTCTGTTTGATCTTGTTGTTGCAAATATGTAAAGCCAGCATTCAATTTTTCAGCAAAGATCATGAACTAACCATATTCATAGTAACATTTAGGTCTCACATTTACTCATATCAATGACATAGTCAACTAGCGAGTAATAATAATAAATTTCGGACGACAACACTTCTCTCAAAACAATTATGATATGATATAACAAGATGGTATCTCGCTAGCCCTTTCTGAGACCGCAAAACATAAATGCAGAGCACCCCTGAAGATCAAGGACTGACTAGACATTGTAATTCATGGTAAAAGAGATCCAGTCATAGTCATACTCAATATAAATTAATAACAATGCATACAAATGACAATGGTGTTCTCTAATTGGTGCTTTTTATAAGAGGATGATGACTCGGCAATAAAAGTAAATAGATAGGCCCTTCGCAGAGGGAAGCGGGGATTTGCAGAGGTGCCAGAGCTCGAGTTTTGAAATAGAGATAAATAATATTTTGAGCGATATGATTTCATTGTCAATGTAGCAACGAAGAGATCTCGGTATCTTCCATGCTACATACATTATAGGCAGTTCCCAAACAGAATGGTAAGTTTATACTCTCCCACCACCAACAAGCACACTCCATGGCTGGTCTGAAACAACAGGTACCGTCCAACTAACAACAATCCTGGGGAGTTTTGTTTGCAATTATTTTGATTTGATTTGATTTGAGCAAGGGACTGGTCATCCCGGTTACTGGCCATTTTCTCGTGAATGATGAGCGGAGTCCACTCATCGTGAGAATAACCCACCTAGCATGGAAGATATTGACAGCCCTAGTTGATACATGAGCTATTCGAGCATACAAAACATATTATTATTTGAAGGTTTAGAGTTTGGCACATGCAAATTTACTTGGAACGGCAGGTAAATACCGTATATAGGTAGGTATGGTGGACTCATATGGAACAACTTTGGGGTTTATGGAAGTGGATGCACAAGCAGTATTCCCGCTTAGTACAAGTGAAAGCTAGAAAGAGACTGGGAAGCGACCAACTAGAGAGTGACAGCAGTCATAAACATACATTGAGATTAACCAACATTGAATGCAAGCATGAGTAGGATATAAATCACCATGAACATAAATATCGTAGAGGCTATGTTGATTTTGTTTCAACTACATGCGTGAACATGTGCCAAGTCAAGCCACTCGAATCATTCAAAGGAGGATAACATCCTATCATACTACATCATAACCATTTTAATTTCCATGTTGGTACGCAAGGTAAACCATTATAAAATCCTAGCTAATTAAGCATGTCATGAGTAACTATAATCTCTAATTGTCATTGCAAACATGTTTCATTCATAATAGGATGAATCAGGAATGATGAACTAATCATATTTACAAAAACAAGATAGGTCAAGTTCATACCAGCTTTTCCTCATCTCAATCATTTCAACATATATCGTCATTATTTCCTTTCACTTGCACGACCGAACGGTGTGGATAAAAAATAATAGTGCACGTGCATCGGACTAAGCTAAAATCTGCAAACATTTATTCAAAGGAGAAGACAAGGTAATATGGGATCTATGTTAGATCAACAATAATGCATATGAGAGCCACTCGACATTTTCATCGTGGTCTTCTCCTCTCGACCCCCAAAGAAAAGGAAAGAATTTCAAAGAAACACACTAAAATATTTATGGAGTTTTGTTTTTCTGAAGAAAGTAAAACAAGAACGAGAAAAACTATTTACACGGGAAAGCTCCCAACAAGCAAAAGAAGAACGAGAAATATTTTTGGGTTCTCTTTTAATAATACTACTAAGCATGCATAGAAAGTAAACTAATTACAACTAATTTTTTTGGTTTTTCTTAAGGTTTAACAAACACACAAGAAGAAAGCGAGAAAAAGACTTAAACTAACATGGACAATACAATGAAAAAGCATGATCACCGACAACTGAAATGAGTGTGTGAACATGAATATAATGTTGGTGAGAAATACGTACTCCCCCAAGCTTAGGCTTTTGGCCTAAGTTGGTCTACGACCACCACTGGCCTGGATGATATCCGGAATCATAGTTGGGGTCGTACTGTGCTGCAGCGGCTATCGCTTAGTGAGCTGCCTCCTGAAGACGAGCGGCTTCCGCTATCCTCTCATACTCGTTTGCCTCCTCTCTAGTTATAAAATATCTCCCCTTTGCCAGAAAGTTAAAGAAGGCAAGAGCAGGAAGGGTAACATAGACGGGACACCGTCTGTCAAATATTAGTCGATATTGGAGGAACTGATCATTCCTCTCAAGAAACTAATATCATACCAAAGCATTATAATCTAGAAAAGTAGGTGGCAAATCAATATCATACCCTCTAATGGGTACATCCAAATATTTAGCTAAACGAGTTGCATAAATCCCGCCAAATAAATCTCCATCTTTCGAACTATGGTGTAACCTCCTAGCAATAATAGCCCCTAAATTATATCGTTTATCACCTAATACTGCACACTTGAGGACACTAAGATCCGATGCACAAAGGTGGCTATGATCATGTTTACCATTAATACATATGCTTATGAAGAGAGCAAAATAATGTAACGCGGGAAAACGAATGCTCCCCATGCAGGCTTGTGTGATATTTCTAGTTTCTCCAATGGTGATGCTAGCAAAGAAATCATTATATTCAGATTTTTGAGGCTCACTAAGAAGGCCTCATTGTGGAATTTTGCATGCATCGCAAAAGTCTTCTAGGTCCATGGTATAAGGTTCATCATAAAGATCAAATAGGATAGTATGAGAATTATGTTTAGATGAAAACTCAAACCTCCGCACAAAGGAATCAGTGAGATAATAATGATGTAAGCATGTATTCCAAATATAGTCATACGTGTTGGGTGACACAGAACTAGCTCCAGTTCATCAATATAATGTAGGCATGTATTCCAAATATAGTCATATGTGCTTATGGAAAAGAACTTGCATGACATGTTTTGTCCTACCCTCCCGTGGCAGCGGGGTCCTATTGGAAACTAAGGGATATTAAGGCCTCCTTTTAATATAGTACCGGACCAAAGCATTAGCACTTAGTGAATACATGAACTCCTCAAATTATGGTCATCACCGGGAGTGATCCCGACTATTGTCACTCCGGTGTGCCGGATCATAACACGTAGTAGGTGACTATAACTTGCAATATCGGACCAAGAACACAAATATATTCATGAAAACATATTAGGTTCAGTTTTGAAATCATGGCACTCGGGCCCTAGTGACAAGCATTAAGCATAGCAAAGTCATAGCAACATCAATCTTAGAGCATAGTGGATACTAGGGATCAAACCCTAACAAAACTAACTCGATTACATGGTAAATCTCATCCAACCAATCATGGTCCAACAAGCCTACGATGGAATTACTCACGCACGGCGGTGAACATCATGAAATTGGTGATGGAGGATGGTTGATGGTGACGATAGCGATGGATTCCCCTCTTCGGAGCCCCGAACGGACTCCAGATCTGCCCTCCTGAGGAAGAACAGGGCTTGGCAGTGGCTCTGTATCATAAAACATGATGAATCCTTCTCTCTAATGTTTCTCCCTGAAAGAG
Organism: Triticum dicoccoides; assembly: GCF_002162155.2. NCBI lineage: Eukaryota > Viridiplantae > Streptophyta > Magnoliopsida > Poales > Poaceae > Triticum > Triticum dicoccoides. The sequence continues at coordinate 428,508,614 of NC_041392.1, read as the reverse complement.
AATATATGGAGTTGGAGTTGAGGTCGGTGGAGGTCCAGGGGGCCCACAAGGTCGGGTGGCATGTCCTAGGGGGTGGGCGCGCCCCCACCCTTGTGTCCAGGGTGTGGCCCCCTTCACTTAATTATTTCTCCAATATTTTTTATTAATTCCAAAAGTTATCTCCGTAAAGTTTCAAGTCATTCCGGTAACTTTTTATTCTGCACAAAAATAACACCATGGCAATTCTGTTGAAAACAACGTTAGTCCGGGTTAGTTCCATTCAAATCATACAAGTTAGAGTCCAAAACAAGGGCAAAAGAGTTTGGAAAAGTAGATACGACAGAGACATATCTGAGACCAACAAAAATTCTTGGCGACCAGCAGCGACGGCTGCCCTATACGAAACCCTGACGTCGCGAGGTGAACGTACTGCCTATAAGGCAATTCTTGTGCATGGGCCGCCCATAACTGCCTCCTTTCCTGAGAGAGGCGACAATTTCCTGCTTGTGATCTCCGGCAACTCGACGGCCTCCGCCCCCCTCTATCCACTGCTCCAACGACTGGAGGAGGGGGTGGGCTCCCATTGCTCTTCCTACAGGTTCATAGATTATGGATAGATCTTTGAGTGGAGGTGCTGTTGCGGTGAGGGCAGCGCCGCAACGAATGATCTGGCCTCGGATTCTCCCTCACCACGGCGATGCTCTGCATGGTAGCGTCAAGGAGCCGATGGTCTCGTGTGCTCCTCGTTCGTTCGGAGCGTTGAGCTTTATGTGCTTGTTTTGTGCTAGGATGCTTCTGCCTACGACACCTGCAGTGGGAAGTATGTTGTGTTCTTGGAGCACAGATGGAGGTTTGGTGGCAGCGGATTTGGCTTTCCTCCCCGTCATCATTGGCGGCGAGTGGCAGATCCAGATCATTGACAACACGGATGCATTCCCCAGCCGACGTGCCACATCGTCAAGCGCCTATTCTACAGGCCCGGTCATCGGCTCTCAACGCCTTCATGGCAATGGCGTTGGCCTGGATCGTGGGATTGTGGAAGTCTGCATCTTCTTCCGACGAGTCTCACAATGACGCGGGCGGTCGATGGTATTTTCTGTGTTGGTTATCTGTAGGGGACCCTAAGAACTCAATTGTAGTATTCTTTTTCTTGGGTTTCTTTCTGCATAATCTCCAGGACACATGTTCTATCCTGGTCTCTCTAGAAGATTCCGCATCTGTGTGTATTATGTACTCAATTATTTGTTAATGTAATGTGTGTGATTTCTCTCTCAAAAAATGTATTGCCTTTTTTGAGTCTAAACACACTTGCTTTATTGATTAATAATGTTCATCGGAATACAAATCAAGTCTGGGGGGGTTTATGTAGCGACCCGACCTCAGACGGTCAAGTCTATGTGCTTACGTGTCATCCCTGGATCGGTATGCTGACACACACAGTACTCGAGGATTTATAACAGAGGTAAATCACATGTATAAAATAACGTAAATACTATTACCTCAATCCAAATAGCGGAAGTAACAAAGGTTGTGGATTCCCATCAACACCAATGGCAAAGTTGAGTGTAGAAATCGTAACCCTAACGTATCACTTACTCGTCGTAAGAAGTCCTGCAACATGAGACGTTGCAGCCACGAAGGGTCAGTACATTGAATGTACTAGCAAATTCACACCATAGGATAATGATGAATAAAGGCTATCACTACATGCATATTTGGCTGGTGGAAAAGCTCTATGGTTATAGTTTTTGCGAAAAGCCAATTTTTCCCTACTTCAAAGGAATAGATTTTAATTTAACTATCATGGTAGTTGAAACATCATTGAGAAGGTTCCTCCAACTCAATCCCACTTAAAGTGAGTATCAAACCAACAATTATTAATTTAGAGTGATGAGATACTTAAGATACTCCAAGTACTAGATACTCAAGATGTCCATAACCAGGGACACGGCTAACCATGATTAGTTTGTACACTCTGCAGAGGTTTGCGCACTTTTCCCCAGAAGACTCGATCTCCTCCGTTGGATTTCTTGCACTATAGGGTGTTTGAGAAATGGATGACCGGGACACAGTCTTTCAGGAACATTAACTCTCTACTCCGGGTAGACCATACCAAACCTACAACCCACTACCTGCTGATCCACCTCTTCAAGAGCTTCACGTAACTTACTCAACTATGCTAGAGCCCATAATAGCTTGCGGCTGCACACGGAAGTTTCTAGCATGAATCATCTCAGTTCCCTTTGAGCCTGGGTGGCGGTCCATAGAAAGATCACACAAGTACTCCGGGATTTCCAAAAATACAGGCAACACTGGGTACTCCAGGTGCCTCAATCCACCCAGATGTGTATTTAAGTTGCCACCTTAAGTTGAACCATTACTCACATCTGTCATGAATTTCACTCGCCCAAACCACGTCTATGAGCATAGCATAGAAATATAAGCAACATGTATAAGTAACTCCCAAGGGTTTGAATGTAACAGGGCAATAGGTTCTACCTCATCAACTACTTACCAACCCACATGTTAATGACATCCTAACCATGCAATGTTTGAGGATTGGAACTAATGCATAAAAACTAGGTGATAAAGGGATATGATCAAAGTGTGAACTTGCCTGTAATGTTCATGAAGATGATTCGCACCCATAACTCTTGATAGTTCTACTCGTCACACTCCATTCAATCTATCGTGAGCAAGCAATAGTAACCACACATAAGCAATCACTCAGAAGATCGGGAAGAACGAAGAAGACAGTTCGGAATACATCAAAACCAAGCAAATAACTCTTTGTAGTGACCAGACCTCAAACAGTCTGATCTCTGTGCTCAGGTGTCATCCCTGGATCAGTAATGCTGACACCACACGATACTTGAAGGATTTATAACAGACTAGCAATCACACACTTATTACATCGAATGTCTCAATAGAGAACTTATTACAATAAATATGGCTTAAGGCCATCTAATAACAATAACAGCGGAAGGCTTGGAAGATAAGTGAGTCCATCAACTCCAACGGCATCACTGAGTATAGAACCACGACCTAAAACTCCTTAATCATCATCTAAAAAGTCTGCAACAATAACGTTGCAGCCCGAAATGGGTCAGCACATGGAATATGCTGGCAAAGTAACACATAGAGAGTAATGGAATGAAACAGCTAGTCTATATGCATATATGGCTGGTGGAAAGCTCTATGGTTACAGTTTTGTGTAAAGCCAATTTTTCCCTACTGCAAAGGAATAAATTTATTTAGCTATCATGGTAGTTGTTAAACATTGAGAATGGTTGACAACATCCTCAATCCCAATTAAAAATATCATTAACAAAACCGAACAAAATTAATTTAGAGTAACATGTTGAGATTCACATGATAATCCAAGTACTAGATACTCAAGTTGTCCATAACCGGGGACACGACTAACCATGATTAGTTTATTACACTCTGCAGAGGTTTGCGCACTTTTCTCCACAAGACTCGCTCGCCTCCGTTTGGTTTCTCGCACTACACGGTGTTTGAGAAACAGATGACCGAGACATAGTCTTTCAGAAGCGCTAGCACCTTATGATGGATAGACCGTTACACCTACTTTCCCCTACATCTGCTAATCCACCCTGTAAGAGTTCGCACGACTTAATCAACTATGCTAGAGCCCATAATTGCTTGTGGCTGCACACGGAATTTTCTAGTATGAAAAATCTCATGATCCCTTTGGGCCTGGGTGGCGGTCCATAAAGAAAAACAGGCAATCCTGGAATACCCAGGTACCTCAATCCACCCAGATGTGTGTTTAAGTTGCCATCTTAGATAAACCATTAATTATCAAACTCACATCTGTCATGGATATCACTCACCCAATCCACGTCTACTAGTATAGCATGGCATAATAGGCAAACGTAGAAGTAACTCCCAAAGGTTTGATAATACAACAGGTAATAGGTACTACCTCAACTACTTCCCAAACCCACAATTTAATTAGATCCTAATCATGCAATGTTTGAGGATTGATCTAATGTAATAAAACTGGGTAGTAGGAGGTATGATCAAAGTGTTACTTGCCTTGCTAAAGATCCGGGAAACCTAGCGATTCGAAGTAACAAGCGGCGCACTCCGGGTATTCTATCGCAGACAAACAAACAAGCATACAATAAGTACTCATCTAATGCACGGGTAAAACTCAAATAAGAGATCTAACCATAAGGTTCAACTTAAGAACTCCGGTTGGCAAAAAGAATCAAATCGAACAAAGCAACGAAAATCAAACGGCGAAAGAAAACAACTTTGTTCTACTAATCTAGATCTAAGTCAAATTTTACAGTGGCAAAAACTTGTTTAAGTTGGTTAAACGGATAGAGGGTTTCGAGGTGAAACTCCAGGCGCTTGAATCGCCTGATTCCGATAAACGAGCGAAAAGTTATACTAAAACGAAAATCGGATCAGGAATCGCGATCAGAAAAATCGCGGATTTAATCCGAGAAAAGAAAAAACGACGAACGTTCGCTAGAACGAACGCTCGCTATTTAAATAAATCGGAAAAACCGATCTATTTAAAAAAATCGAAACTAAAAAAAACGAACAAAACCGTCGGAAAAACCGAACGGTTTTTCAGAAGAAAAAAACCCACGACTAAAAGAAAATAAACTACCCCGGCAACTCCGGCGATGGATCCGGCGGCGGCGGCGGGGCTCTAGGGTTTGGGAGACCCCGGGCTGGGCTCCCCGGCTTATAAAGCCTAGACGGGCCTAGTGTCCGGGTCGGACACAGCCCGTAGGTCGGTTGCGTTTTTTTTAATTAATTCCACGCAGAAAAACAAATAAAAGAAATACTAAAATGACTCCAAAAATCCCGAAATAAATTTTCCCCAGCTTCTAAAATCAAGACGCACAAGGTGAACATTTATTTGGGGCCTAAATGCAATTTTGAAAAACGCACATTTTTCCTAAATTCAAATAAAATATCGAGAAACTCGAAATAAAATCTCATTTGATTTTATTATTAAATCCTCAATATTTATTTATTTTGGGAAAGTCATTGTATTCCCTCTCTCATATTTTTGTAATAGAAATAATTGATGATAAAATAATTAAAATCAAATGATCCTATTCTCAAAATTTGAGAAAACTCAAATATGAAAATAACGAAATCCCCAACTCTCTCCGTGGGTCCTTGAGTTGCGTAGAATTTCTAGGATCAAAACCAAAAGCAAATAAATTATGATATGCAATGATGATCTAATGTATAACATTCCAAATTGAAAATTTGGGATGTTACAAACCTACCCCCTTAAGATGAATCTCGCCCTCAAGATTCGGGTTGGCTAGAAAATAGGTGAGGGTGGTCCTTGAGCAAATCTTCCTCTCACTCCCAGGTGGCTTCATCCTCCGTGTGGTGGCTCCACTGAACCTTACAAAACTTGATAACCTTGCTGCGGGTGACTCGGCTGGCAAACTCAAGAATCTTAACTGGTTTCTCTTTATAGGTCAAATTGTTATCCAACTGAATTGCTTCCAATGGCACTGTGTCTCTCAAGGGTATGTCAGCCATCTCCATGTGGCACTTCTTCAGATGAGAAACGTGGAACACATCATGAACTCCTGACAATCCTTCAGGCAATTCCAACTTGTAGGCCACTTCTCCCATACGTTCCAATACTCGGTATGGTCCTACAAATCGTGGCGCTAACTTTCCCTTAACACCAAAGCGCTTTATTCCCCGAAGTGGGGATACTCGAAGATAAACTCTGTCTTCGACTTCGTAAACTGTCTCCTTGCGTTTTGAATCTACATAACTCTTCTGCCTGGATTGAGCTACCTTAAGCCTATCGCGAATCAATTTCACCTTCTATTCAGACTCTTTAATCAAATCATGTCCAAACAACCGGCGGTCTCCAACTTCATCCCATGACAACGGTGTCCTGCACCTCCTTCCGTACAAGGCTTCGAAAGGGGCCATCTTTAAACTGGATTGATAGTTGTTGTTGTAAGAGAATTCTGCATATGGCAAATTGTCGTCCCAACTAGATCCATAATCTAGCGCACAAGCTCTCAGCATGTCCTTCAAAATCTGATTGACTCTCTCGGTCTGTCCATCTGTCCGTGGATGAAAAGCTGTGCCAAACTCTAGCCTGGTACCCAAAGTTTTGTGCAACTGATTCCAGAACTTTGAGGTAAACTGGGTTCCTCTATCTGATACTATACTCCTCGGAACTCCATGTAAGCATACAATCCTGGTCATGTATATCTTTGCCAACTTAGCACTGGTGTAAGTGGTCTTTACCGGGATGAAATGGGCTACTTTCATCAACCGATCAACTACAACCCAAATCGAGTCATAACCTGAACGAGTCTTGGGTAATCCCATGATAAAATCCATGCCTAACTTATCCCACTTCCATTCGGGTATCGACAATGTCTATAGCAATCCTGTTGGCTTCTGATGCTCTGCCTTTACTTTCTGACATACATCAAAAACTACTACATACTCTGCAATATCTTTCTTCATTCCAGTCCACCAGAAGGTATCCTTCAAATCCAAATACATCTTGGTATTTCCTGGGTGAATCGAATATGGTGAATCGTGTGCCTCTTGCAGAATCAACTTCCTGATCTCCGGGTCATTGGCCACATAAACACGGTCTTCAAACCATAGGGTGTCGTGCTCATCCTCACGAAATCCTTTAGCCTTCCCTTCGCTCATTTTCTCCTTTATAGAGGCAATCTCCTTGTCAGTCTTCTGAGCTTCTCTGAAGCTATCCATCAAAGTTGACTGAATCTCCAATGCTGCTACGTAGCCTCTCGAAACTATTTCCAAACATAGCTCACGAAGATCCTCGGCTAACAGCTTTGGTATTTCTCCCGTCATTAGTGTATTGACATGGCTCTTACGGCTCAATGCGTCAGCTACTACATTAGCCTTTCCGGGATGGTAATGCAATCTCATATCATAATCCTTGATGAGCTCCAACCATCTCCTTTGTCTGAGGTTTAACTCCTTCTGCGTGAAAATGTATTTCAAACTCTTGTGATCCGTGTACACCTCACAATGATTTCCAATGAGGAAATGTCTCCATGTTTTCAATGCATGCACTACAGCTGCTAACTCCAAATCATGCGTAGCATAATTCAACTCATGAGGCTTCAGTTGTCTTGAGGCATATGAAACAACTCTCCCTTCCTCCATAAGCACTTCTGCAAGTCCTCAACTTGAAGCGTCGCAATACACCTCATCATCTTTGGTCTGATCTGGCAAAATCAACACTGGTGAAGTAACCAAGCGTTTCTTCAACTCCTGGAAACTAGCATCACATTCCTCGGTCCATTTGAACTTGGTATCCTTCTTTAATAACTCCGTCATAGGCTTCACAATCTTTGAGAAATTCTCAATGAATCTCCGGTAGTATCCTGTGAGTCCAAGAAAACTCCGGATCTCTCCAACCGTGGTTGGTGCTTCCCACTTGGTCACGGTATCAACTTTTGTGGGATCAACTGATATTCCTTCTTCGGATATAAAGTGTCTGAGAAATCCTACTTCCTTCAGCCAAAACTCACATTTGCTGAACTTGGCATACAACTGATGTTCTCTGAGCTTTTCAAGTACCAATCGCAAATGTTCCTTATGCTCCTCTTCATTCTTCGAGTAAACCAGGATATCATCAATGAACACCACGACGAACTTATCCAAGAACTCCATAAACACTTTGTTCATCATGTTCATAAAATAGGCAGGTTCGTTAGTCAGACCAAATGACATAACGGTATACTCGTACAGCCCATACCTGGTGGTAAAAGCTGTCTTAGGAATATCCTGTTCTCGAATCTTCAACTGGTGGTATCCTGATCGCAGATCGATCTTGGAAAATACTTTAGCTCCTTGCAATCGATCAAACAGATCATTGATCATTGGTAGTGGGTACTTGTTCTTGATCGTTACTTCATTCAACCCACGATAGTCAACAACCATCCTTAACGATCCATCCTTTTTCTCCACTAGAAGTACTGGTGATCCCTAAGGCGACGAACTTGGGCGAATATATCCTTTATCCAGTAACTCCTTAATTTGCTTCTTAATTTCCACCAAATCCTTTGCAGGCATCCTCTATGGTCTCTTTGATATTGGCCCTGTGCCAGGCAATAGCTCAATCAAAAACTCAATATCTCTATCAGGTGGCATGCCTGGCAACTCTTCGGGAAATACGTCAGGGAAATCCCTTACCATTGGTACTTCCTCCTGCACAACTCCTGATAAGGAATTTACTTGTGTCCTATTTGGCGCATGCCGGGATACATACTTGATCCTTCTCCCTTCTGGGGTGGTAAGCAAAATTGTCTTACTGGCGCAATCGATGTTTCCTCCGTACATCGACAGCCAATCCATACCCAGAATTACATCCAATCCTTGTGATTCCAAAATGATTAAATCCGAGGGAAACACATGCCTACCTATACTCAATGGCACTTGAAAACATCCTTGACTGGCCATATACTCCGCTCCTGGTGAGCTTACTAGCATAGGTGTTCTAAGAACCTTAGTGGGCAGGTTATACTTATCCACAAATCCCCTTGATATGTATGAATGCGATGCACCAGTATCAAAAAGAACGAGTGGAGTAAATAACTTAACCACAAACTTACCGATGACGGCATCTGGCTGCTCTTCAACCTCCTCCACGTTTACGTGGTTCACCTGTCCCCTGTTGAAAGGGTTCGGCTTCTTCCCAGAGCTTCCATTGCTATTTCCATTTTGCAATTTAGGACATTCATTTGCATAATGTCCTGTCTTCGAACACTTAAAGCAAGTGACTTGGCTCAGGTCCTTCTTGGCTGGGGTTGATGGGTTGGTGCGATTCTGGCCATTGCTTCCTCCATTCCCATTACCATTCCTGGTGCCATTGTGATTGTGCGAGCTACCTCCTCCATGGGTATGCTGAAAATGTCCTCCCGGTCTAGGGGTAAAACATGGCTTCTGCTGAGCTCCTGAATTGTACTTCCCTTGTCCATACTTCCTCTTGCGATTCTCAATTTGCTGTTGTTTGCCTTCAATCATAAGAGCACGGTCTACCAACTCCTGGTAATTGTTGAAGGTTGCTACCATCAACTACATGCTCAACTCATCATTCAGTCCTTCCAAAAACTTCTCCTGCTTAGCTGCATCCATAGCAATGTCATCTGGGGCATAACGTGCTAATTTACTAAAGTCCTCCACATACTGGCCAACTGTCCGTCCTCCTTGGCGCAAGTTGCGAAACTCTCGCTTCTTCAAGGCCATAGCTCCTGCTGAAACATGGGCAGTTCGAAAAGCCTGCTGAAACTGGTCCCATGTGACAGTGTCGACAGGGAAAGTGGTTGTGAAATTCTCCCACCATGATGCTGCGGGTCCTTCAAGCTGATGTGCAGCTAACTTCACCTTCTCCACATCTGTGCATCCTGCTGTGGTCAACTCTCTAGCTGTCTTGCGGAGCCAATCATCTGCTACTATCGGCTCGGTGCTACTAGAAAACACCGGCGGATTCAGCCTAAGAAAATAGGCTAAGTGATCAACAGGTGGTGGTGGTGGTGGGTTGTTGTTGTTGTTCCCCTGATTCTGATTCTGGACCAGCAAATGCATCAATGTGTTCTGTTGCTGGATCAACTGAGTGAGCTCCGGTGGAAAGGTAAATCCGGGGTCACGTCTCAGAGGCATCTGAGGGTTTAGAAAAGATGAGATTTAAGGATAGAGGGGGTCTAAAGAGAAAACACTACCCATATGCACATGAGGCAAAAGCAAACAATTCACTTCATTCAATCAAACAAGGGCATACAATTGATCTAACTATCGCAAAAGTGCTCGGACTACTATATTTACATGGTGGACTACTACTACTGATGAGGTGGTCTACTAGAAATATTCTTCGGTTGCAGACTCCATGATATCTGCTCCGGCTTCATCAAAATAGTCATCATCGCTATCATCTGGATCCGAGTCGGTGTCGTTGATGATGATGTAGTCTTCCGGGTGAATCTCCTTGGGTTCTTCGTCTTCATCTACTGGTGTAGGGCCTCCCATAAATATTCCGATCTTCTTGATCAGATCATCATTCTTCTCCACTAATACTTCTATTTCATCATCATAATCTTCACGTGTAGCCTTGAGTTCTTCTTCCAGTTCCTTGATTCTTGTCCTTGCCTTCTTCAGGTCTATCATGTCGGCGCACATTTGGTTCTCCTGTCGTCGAATATGCTGGTTTAACTCCTGGATAAAAGCTGCAATTGATCTATCCTTCCTGGTGCTGATCATCTCCCAGTGCTCATCTTGGCGCCCACAAATCTGGTAGATTGTATCCTTGAGATCATTGCGGTAGACTTCTCCAATGCGTCCCATGGCGATGTGAGCTGCCATGCTCTTTCCTAGACTCCAAGTTGGTGCATCAAAAAAAACTCTATGGGCTCAGTGACTAGCATGAACGTCCTTCCTGGAACTTGAACTTGAATCATCCAGCGCTCTTCTTTAGGTAAAGTGGCGTTGTAGGTTCCGGTGAAGCTTGGTACTCCTATGTTCAGGTATCTAGTGACTTCCTTCAAGTGACGTCCAAAGGGTGTATCTTCATCCGGTTGCGTGAACTTGTTCCTTGCATCCGCCATCCTAAAAGAGTAGAAAAGATGAGAGGTCAGATGAGAAGAGAGTGGATAGTGATCTAGGTCTTTTAGCTTAGTGGTCGTGTCCTACAGTCAACGTATGCTCTGATACCATCTTTGTAGCGACGAGACCTCAAACAGTCTGATCTCTGTTCTCAGGTGTCATCCCTGGATCAGTAATGTTGACACCACACAGTACTTGAAGGATTTATAACAGAGTAGCAATCACACACTTATTACATTGAGTGTCTCAATAGAGAACTTATTACAATAAATATGGCTTAAGGCCATCTAATAACGATAACAGCAGAAGGCTTGGAAGATAAGTGAGTCCATCAACTCCAACGGCATCACTGAGTATAGAACCACGACCTAAAACTCCTTAATCATCGTCTGAAAAATTTGCAACATTAACGTTGCAGCCCGAAACGGGTCAGCACATGGAATATGCTGGCAAAGTAACACATAGAGAGTAATGGAATGAAACAGCTAGTCTATATGCATATATGGCTGGTGGAAAGCTCTATGGTTACAGTTTTGCATAAAGCCAATTTTTCCCTACTGCAAAGGAATAAATTTATTTAACTATCATGGTAGTTGTTAAACATTGAGAATGGTTGACAGCATCCTCAATCCCAATTAAAAATATCATTAACAAAACTCAACAAAATTAATTTAGAGTAACATGTTGAGATTCACATGATAATCCAAGTACTAGATACTCAAGATGTCCATAACCGGGGACACGGCTAACCATGATTAGTTTATTACACTCTGCAGAGGTTTGCGCACTTTTCCCCACAAGACTCGATCGCCTCCATTTGCTTTCTCGCACTACACGGTGTTTGAGAAACGGATGATCGAGACATAGTCTTTCAGAAGCGCTAGCACCTTACGATGGATAGACCGTTACACCTACTTTCCCCTACATCTGCTAGTCCACCCTGTAAGAGTTCGCATGACTTAATCAACTATGCTAGAGCCCATAATAGCTTGTGGCTGCACACGGAAGTTTCTAGTATGAAAAATCTCATGATCCCTTTGGGCCTGGGTGGCGGTCCATAAAGAAAAACAGGCAATCCTGGAATACCCAGGTATCTCAATCCACCCAGATGTGTGTTTAAGTTGCCACCTTAGATAAACCATTAATTATCAAACTCACATCTGTCATGGATATCACTCACCCAATCCACGTCTACTAGTATAGCATGGCATAATAGGCAAACGTAGAAGTAACTCCCAAAGGTTTGATAATACAACAGGTAATAGGTACTACCTCAACTACTTCCCAAACCCACAATTTAATTAGATCCTAATCATGCAATGTTTGAGGATTGATCTAATGCAATAAAACTGGGTAGTAGGAGGTATGATCAAAGTGTTACTTGCCTTGCTGAAGATCCGGGAAACCTAGCGATTCGAGGTAACAAGCGGCGCACTCCGGGTATTCTATCGCAGACAAACAAACAAGCATACAATAAGTACTCATCTAATGCACGGGTAAAACTCAAATAAGAGATCTAACCAGAAGGTTCAACTTAAGAACTCCGGTTGGCAAAAAGAATCAAATCGAACAAAGCAACGAAAATCAAACGGCGAAAGAAAACAACTTCGTTCTACTAATCTGGATCTAAGTCAAATTTTACAGTGGCAAAAACTTGTTTAAGTTGGTTAAACGGACAGAGGGTTTCAAGACGAAACTCCAGGCGCTTGAATCGCCTGATTCCGATAAACGAGCGAAAGTTATACTAAAACGAAAATCGCATCAGGAATCGCGATCAGAAAAATCGCGGATTTAATCCGAGAAAAGAAAAAACGACGAACGTTCGCTAGAACGAACGCTCGCTATTTAAATAAATCAGAAAAACCGATCTATTTAAAAAAATCGAATCTAAAAAAACGAACAAAACCGTCGGAAAAACCGAATGGTTTTTCAGAAAAAAAAACCCGCGACTTAAAGAAAATAAACTACCCCGGCAACTCCGGCGATGGATCCGGCGGCAGCGGTGGGGCTCTAGGGTTTGGGAGACCCCGGGCTGGGCTCCCCGGCTTATAAAGCCTGGACGGGCCTAGTGTCCGGGTCAGACACAGCCGTAGGTCGGTTGCGTTTTTTAATTAATTCCACGCAGAAAAACAAATAAAAGAAATACTAAACTGACTCCAAAAATCCCGAAATAAATTTTCCCCGGCTTCTAAAATCAAGACGTACACGGTGAACATTTATTTGGGGCCTAAATGCAATTTTGAAAAACGCACATTTTTCCTAAATTCAAATAAAATATCGAAAAACTCCGAAATAAAATCTTATTTGATTTTATTATTAAATCCTCAATATTTGTTTATTTGGGAAAGTCATTGTATTCCCTCTCTCATATTTTTGTAATAGAAATAATTGATGATAAAATAATTAAAATCAAATGATCCTATTCTCAAAATTTGAGAAAACTCAAATATAAAAATAACGAAATCCCCAACTCTCTCCGTGGGTCCTTGAGTTGTGTAGAATTTCTAGGATCAAAACCAAAAGCAAATAAATTATGATATGCAATGATGATCTAATGTATAACATTCCAAATTGAAAATTTGGGATGTTACACTCTTGCAACATAAAACAATTTCTAACAGTAACAAAATTATGTGAATTTGGCCTTATCAGAAAGTTTAGGTCAAGAGCTTCGATTTGCAAAAAGAATCAACTAAATCGGAGTTATAAAACTCAAGTTATGATCAAAAGAAGTTTGAATATAAATCTGAACAAAATTTGAAATTTCAAAATTTCAAAAAGTTGATGTGACAGGTTCATTGGATAGGTAAAAACAAGACGAAGCTATAGGCGTTGGTTTCATCTAATTTGGATGAACGAGTAAAAAGTTATGGCTATTTGAAAAATCAGGGTCAAGCTGTTTTATAGAAGAAAAATAGCTACGGCTAGGGTCTAATGTATAAATACTAAACTAATTGATAATCTAATTATTTTATCGTATTAGTTTAGAAATAATAAACTACGGAAGTATAAAGAAAGATACCTTTATAAGGCGGAGAAAAGATGACTTTGGAGAAAGGAGACAATTTCCAAAAGTCACGCTAGAGAGGAGAAAATATTTTTATCTAGTCAAACCAAAATATTGATTTAACCCGAATCGGATGATTTTTGGAGGCTCTGGGTTTATATTTATATTTATAGGTGGAAAAAAGGTTTAAGGGTCAAAGGTTAGACAATGTGGGACTAAATATAGACGAAAATATACGAAAAAGAGATGGGAGGTGCGCCATGGTCCAAAAGGTAAGCGGTTCGGCCGGCCGCGCACACTGTAAAAAAATTTAGCAATAGAAAAGAAAAGAAAAACTGGAAAAAATATGGGGAAGGAATATGGCCGGCTGGGCCTGGCCCATATAGGATAAAGAAAAAGAAAAGATGGGGCTCCCGCTGGTACTACGATGCGCACGTGGGCGACAGTTAGTTTCAGGCGCGCGCGCAGTTTTTGTTATTTGTTTTTTTAAAACAGAAAGCGATAAATTGAAAAACGAAAATAAAACTAAAACTTTATATAGGCATATTATATATCAAAATTTTCATAAAAATATTTTCTACAAGCTGAATATTTTCCTAGCATTAAATAAAATTCACACAAATTTAGATAATTCAAGAGTGCTACTGGTCTAATAAAATCCAATAAAAATCATTATAAAAATACCAAAATTAATTCAAATTTATTTCTCTCCAATTTTCTGATGTAGGGAATCATGTTACCCTATTTTCCATATATTTTATTTTTGGAGAAAAATAATTAGAATAAACCCCAAATAACTCCAAATTGAAAATAATTTCAAAAAGATTTTAAATTTTGATCCTTTTAAACTCCCAACTCATATTTCATATAATTTGAAGATGTCATTTTATCTTCTCTCATGAAAATCATTGAGTTGCTTGAAGTTTCTGAATTAAAAATATTTCCAAATGAAATTCAAATCTTTTCAAAACCCTTTTCATTTATTTAAATGGAAGAAGTCATGTCATCTTCTCTCGAGGGTTTTGTATTTGAAAATAATTTGAATTCACGGAGATCAAAATGCAAAAGGTGAAAGTTTGGGAAAGTCCTTTTATTCCCTCTCATTTAACTTTCAAAAAGTTTCGAATTTCACTCAATCAATCACACAACAATCAATCTATCTATCTATTTATTATAACATTCCAAAAAAATTAGAATTTTGGGATGTTACAAACCTACCACCCTTAAAATGAATCTCGTCCTCGAGCTTCAGAGAGGCTAGCAAGAAAAAGGTTAGGGTTTGGGGGTCTTCTCAAAATCCATCGATCATCACAGGGGTCTGGGGTGCTACCACCCTTAGAAGCATGGTTACGGTTCCATCGAAACTCATATACTTCATCCATATTGTTAACAGTGTCGGTCTTCTTAGATCTTCAGGATAATTCCTTATCCGGGCTCTTCCGATAGTGGCATAACCTTTACCACAATTCTTCTGTCATTTCATCTTGGTAAGGTTCTTCCATGACTGGGTCTTCTTAGCTGACGGGTCTGGCGCCAATACTAAACAACTATCGATATCTCATGGCGGTCATCCAATTATGGTTTCTCCTGCAGGGAATGGGTCTAGGCTTCTTTCTCACTGTATGTCCTATGATTGGCAACAGCTGCCTTGTACAAGGAAAAATGATTATACCATTCTAAGGTTTAAACAAGGCTTAATATCGTCGTCTCTCTACTATAGGTAAGTCGCTCAGATTTACCATCCCATATAGCAAGGCGAATAATAAGAGTAAGTCGGTATGGTGATTAATCCATCCCGCACCCAAATCATTACCTTGTATACGGTTTAGCGAATCTCGCATTCTAACACTCGGTCATCCTCACAAGCATTGCAGAATTTCTCTTGTCCATGAACTGCGTTCGGAATAATCCATTGATTCTACAAGCCAAACAAACATCTATCATTCCTTCACAACTCTTAGGTTTTGTGTTACCCCTATAAAATCGTCTGTCGATAAATGTCATATCTTCCTCCAGGGTTTTTCCTTCAGTAAGAATGTGCTTTCTTCTTGGTAGGTCCTGGGGCCTGTGGGTTATGGCACATCTCATCACTTGTAGTCCTTGAACTTATCATTGGGCAACTGATCATTATTCCAACTTCCAACTTCCTAGTATTCTTAAATCCATCCAATTGTACTGTCTTCCTTCCTTCTATTGGCACCAAACTAGGACATGATTACTCAGACTCATCATGGAGTTTCCATTGATCCATATTTCCGACATCATACCTCCTTTATATCCAATAGTAATTTATCTCTTCATCCTCGTGGGATATCCCTCATACCGAGATAAAAACTTATACTTATGAAGTCCATATTCCACTTCGTGGAACATCATTATCCTTTCCAGGGTCAAGCGTCCTTACAGGGAAATATTGGCCATCTCTACATGGCACTTCTTCAATTGGGAAACGTGAAACACATCATGAACTCCTAACAGTCCTTCGGGTGACTCCAACTTGTTGGCCACTTCTCCCATACGCTCCAAAACTCGGTATGGTCCTACAAATCTCGGGGATAACTTTCCCTTAAGTCCAATTCGTTTAACTCCTCGTAGAGGGGACACACGAAGACATGCTCTATCTCCAATTTTATAGACTACCTCCTTGCGTTTTTTAGTCTGCATAACTCTTCTGCCTGGACTGATCTACCTTCAGTCCATCTCGAATCAACTTAACATTCTCTTTTGACTGCTTGATCACATTTGGTCCAAACAACTGACGGTCTCCAACTTCATCCCACATACTCTTGGGGTATCACACATATCGAGACAAAACTCGTATTCATTTTGTCCGAAATCCACTCAGTGGAGTATCCTTATCTTTTCCAGGGGTCAAGGGTTCTTACAGGGTACTACCACCCTTAAAATGCACAAATCTTCCATAGATCATATTTCTCATATCCTCAGAAATGGTCAAAATCCTTCTTCATAGAGTAACAACTCATAAAATCCATATCAGTACCAACGATGCTAACTTTATTCACTCTCAATTGATTACAATCTCTCGCTTTTCCATTACATGTCTCAACTCAACACCTCAATATAAAAGAAAATGTTCTCACTTCTACTACTCCATTTCTTTTGTTGCAAACTCACTATCTAGCACAAGTCTCCTTCTCCTTGGGGCATCCTCTGGCAAAGTGCCCTGCTCTATTACAACGAAAACCTATTACTTCCGACAAGTCTCGAGGTTTCCTTTTTGGGCAACTACTGAGGTACTGCCCTGACTCCTTGCACCTGTAATAGGTGATATGACTCAGGTCCTTCCTGGTATCCAATCTACTTCTCTTCCTGGAATTTTCCGTTCCAATCATGGATTCTATTTCTTGTGGGTCATACTCTACTTCCTCCATTGGGAATTCTACTAGATCCCCATTCAAACAATTTTGGGAGATGTGTCCTTCTTCTCCACATGAATAGCAAGACTTAGTGCAGGGTTAACTCGGGTCCTCTTTAGGTGTGTCTGAAGGAAATATGCCCTAGAGGCAATAATAAAGTTATTATTTATTTCCTTATATCATGATAAAAGTTTATTATTCATGCTAGAATTGTATTAACCGGAAACATAATACATGTGTGAATACATAGACAAACAGAGTGTCACTAGTATGCCTCTACTTGACTAGCTCGTTAATCAAAGATGGTTATGTTTCCTAACCATGGACAAAGAGTTGTCATTTGTAACACCCTCGATGCGACTATAGCTCCCACGTGTCGAGGCACGACTTAGAGACATAATCGCATTGAAGGCATATGTCGCAAGTTAGGCAATCTTCACAAACATCCCATGTAATATAATAATAAAAGGGGAGATAACATAGTTGGCTTACACTCGCCACGTCAATCAAGTACATAAATAACATTACATCATCCAAACACTCATGGCCCGACTACGGCGCCAAAATAAAAGAGAACCCAACATGCGACAACGGTCCCGTTCACCCCCAACTGGGCACCACTACTGATCATCGGGAAAGGAAACATAGTAACGTTGAGAGTCTTCGTCGAACTCCCACTTGAGCTCATACGCGTCTCCTGGAGCGGAATCATCAGGCCATGCATCTGGTGTAATAGTAATCTGTGAGCCACAGGCACTCAGCAATCTCGCACCCTCGCGATCAAGGCTATTTAAGCTTATAGGTAAGGCAAGGTAAAATATGAGTGGAGCTGCAGCAAGCGACTAGCAAGTATGGTGGCTAACTTATTCGCAAAAGAGAGTGAGAAGAGGAGGCAAAGCGCGAGCGAGAAACTAGAGAGCAACCTGCGCAAACATTACTCCAACATCGTGTTCACTTCCCGGACTCCGCCGGAAAGAGACCATCACGGTAACACACTCAGTTGATTCATTTTAATTAATTAAGGTTCAAGTTATCTACAACCGGACATTAACAAATTCCCATCTGCCCATAACCGCGGGCACGGCTTTCGAAAGTTCAAATCCCTGCAGGGGAGTCCCAACTTAGCCCATGACAAGCTCTCACGGTCAACGAAGGAATAGACCTCCTCCCAAGACGTTCCGATCAGACTCGGTATCTCGGTAATTCAAGACACTTCGACAGGTTAAAACAAGATCAGCAACACCGCCCGAATGTGCCGACAAATCCCGATAGGAGCTGCACATATCTCTTTCTCAGGGCACACTCAGATTGTCCTAGGTATGGGTAGGCCAGCCCAGAGTTGCCCCTGGTGGCCACCGGTAGCTGACAGGTGGACCAATACTCAGAGGAGCACTGGCCCGGGGGGGTAAAATAAGATGACCCTTGAGTCTGCAGAACCCAAGGGAAAGAAAAGGCTAGGTGGCAAATGGTAAAACCAAGGTTGGGCATTGCTGGAAAAGCTTTAATCAAGGTGAACTATCAAGGGGTTCCCATTATAACCCAACCGCGTAAGGAACGCAAAATCCAGGAACATAACACCGATATGACGGAAACTAGGGCGGCAAGAGTGGAACAAAACACTAGGCGAGAGGCCGAGCCTTCCACCCTTTACCAAGTATATAGATGCATTAAGATAACATAGCAATATAATGATATCCCAACAAGTAAATAAATGTTCCAACAAGGAACGGCCTCCAATCTTCACCTGCAACTAGCAACGCTATAAGAGGGGCTGAGCAAAGCGGTAACATAGCCAATCAACGGTTTGCTAGGACAATGGTGGGTTAGAGGTTTGACATGGCAATTTGGGAGGCTTTCAAGCAAGTGGTAGGCATCGTAGCAATGGCATAGCAAAAGAGCGAGCGGACTAGCATAGCAAAGATAGTAGTGATTTCGAGGGTATGATCATCTTGCCTGCACAGTTGTCAGAGTTGATTGGATCCTCAAAAGCAAACTCAACGGGCTCCTCGTTAGCGAACTCGTCTCCCGGCTCTACCCAAACAAGACAAACAAGCAACAAGGATACAATCAACCACGTGCAAACTCAAACAACACGATGCAAAGATGATATGCTATGCGGGATGCGATGCGGGATGCAAAATGCAAGATATGACAGGAAATGCATGAACCTGGCCTCAACTTGGAAAACCAAGTGTGCCACTGGAAAGATGAGATGAAATCGCTTGAAAACGATATAAAGAACGCCGGAATCGGAGTTACGGTTTGGAAATGGCAAGCGATTCAAATATGACACCGGTCTGCGATTTACAGCAAGTAGGCATCTAAATGCAATGAGATGAACATGCTACAGCACCCAAACATGACAACAAAATACATGGCAGGGATGCACACAAGATGCTTAACAAAAGTCTAGCACTGAGCTACGGCCAATTCATCCATTAACAGGTTCAAACAAGCATGGCAAAAATGCAAATGACAAACAAATTTCAGACTTAGTGAAATTAACACTTGTCTGGAATTCCAGATCAGGTAGCCCTCTTCTGAGCAACAAAACTACATGCTACAGGACCTGAACATGGCAAAGTAAAACATGGCATGGAGCTACTCAAGGAGTTTAACAAAAGTCCCCTAGTGACCTTGAGCCAAAAGAGATCATAAAATACAATTACAAGCATGTAAACATAGCAAAAACATAATCAGTTTTCAGACTTAGTGAAAACTGACACATGCTAAAATATAACTCAAGTAGGCATGTTTATGAGCTCGATGCACTCACTACGGTGCAAGTCATGGCAAGACAAGCATACACCCATCAAGAAGGCACAAAATTCAATCTAGACATGGCAAGAACAATAGCATAGCATGCACGGATCAACTACAACATCACCGGCAAAATTGCAAACAAGTTGACAATCTGCCCAGATTCACAAAGTAGCAAAAGTAGAGCTCGATTGACTCAAGCTAGGGTGCTCCATAATTGCAAACAAATACATGGATGGATAGGGCACTACAATATTAACAAAACTCCCTTACTGATCATCCTAAAAAGATGCACGGATCACTAGGAAACAACAAGAACATATGGCATCATGAGATAAACAACTCCAGGACTTAGTGAAATTACTAAGTCCCTGAAAACAGACTTAGCAAGTGCACCACTTTGCAAGCTTGCACAAGTCACCACACACATCCTAAAAATACATGGGTTGCACCTCTGGAAAGATGACAAAACCCTTAACAAAACACATGTAGAACTCACAGGCATATCATGCACACATTAATCATGGCAAAAATGACAAAAGTGCTAAACGGAGTAACAGATCTGACAATTAACTCAAGTAGCCCTCTTCTAACAGCATTTCGGGCATCAAGATGAACCGAAATGAAAATGATGCAATGGAATGAAATGGTGTACTCTCTGAGATTAACATTTTGATATGCTATATGCATGAATCGGAGCTACGGATGCAAAGTTACGGAGCTACGAACATGAGCACTTGGATCGGAATTTCTGGGACAGACGAAATTTTACCCCTAGGGTTTACTGTTCATCCCGAACTAGATCTGGGCACGGAAATCGAGGAACGTCGGAGCTGCACTGTAGACGGCCGGAGTCGAGGTCGGCGGGGACGAGGACGGCGGCCGGCGGGGGCGACGTCGCCGGTGGCCGGGGGCGGCGGCGCAGGGCCCGCGGTGGCCGGCGCTAGGGACGACGCCGGCGAGCTCCTGCGGCGGCTCGGGGCGGCGACGGCGGCCCGGGCGACGAGGTGGCGACGGCGGCGGCGGGGCGGACCGCGGCGGCGTGGCGCCGGAGTGGAGGGCGACGGCGGCGGGCGAAGGGCGCGGGCGGCGGCGGCGGAGCGGACGCGTCCTGCCGGGGCGGACGTGTCCGGTGTGCGCGAGGGGATTTTCTAGGGTTTCGGGGAGGAAGGAGATCCGAAAACGGAGGGGTTCTTTAAATAGAGGTAGAGGGAGCTAGAGGAGTCCAAATGAGGTGCGGTTTTCGGCCACGCGATCGTGATCGAACGCTCTAGACGATGGAGCAGAGTTTGGTGGGTTTTGGGCCAAATTGGAGGGGTGTTGGGCTGCAACACACACGAGGCCTTTTCGGTCCCTCGGTTAACCGTTGGAGTATCAAACGAAGTCAAAATGATATGAAACTTGACAGGCGGTCTACCGGTAGTAAACCAAGGCCGCTTGGCAAGTCTCGGTCCAATCCGGAAATGTTTAATCCCCACACACGAAAGAAAGCTAGAAATGACCACCGGAGGAGAACGAAGCGCCGGAATGCAAAACGGACAACGGGGAAAATGCTCGAATGCATGAGACGAACACGTATGCAAATGCAATGCACATGATGACATGATATGAGATGCATGACAACATAACAACACACGGAGACAAAGACCCAAACCCGAGGAAATAAATATGACTTAACACCGGAAATGGCAAGAGTTGGAGTATAAATTGGGAAAGTTACATCCGGGGTGTTACATCATTTGATTAACGGGATCACATCATTAGTTGAATGATCTGATTGACATGACCCATTCCATTAGCTTAGCACCCGATCGTTTAGTATGTTGCTATTGCTTTCTTCATGACTTATACATGTTCCTATGACTATGAGATTATGCAACTCCCGTTTTCCGAAGGAACACTTTGTGTGCTACCAAACGTCACAACGTAACTGGGTGATTATAAAGGAGCTCTACAGGTGTCTCCAAAGGTACATGTTGGGTTGGCATATTTCAAGATTAGGATTTGTCACTCCGATTGTCGGAGAGGTATCTCTAGGCCCTCTCGATAATGCACATCACTGAAGCCTTGCAAGCATTGCAACTAATGAGTTAGTTGCGGGATGATGTATTACGGAACGAGTAAAGAGACTTGCCGGTAACGAGATTAAACTAGGTATTGGATACCGACGATCGAATCTCGGGCAAGTAACATACCGATGACAAAGGGAACAACGTATGTTGTTATGCGGTCTGACCGATAAAAGATCTTCGTAGAATATGTAGGAGCCAATATGAGCATCCAGGTTCCGCTATTGGTTATTAACCGGAGACGTGTCTCGGTCATGTCTACATTGTTCTCGAACCCGTAGGGTCCGCACGCTTAAGGTTACGATGACAGTTATATTATGAGTTTATGCATTTTGATGTACCGAAGTTTGTTCGGAGTCCCGGATGTGGTCACGGACATGACGAGGAGTCTCAAAATGGTCGAGACATAAAGATTGACATATTGGAAGCCTATATTTGGATATCGGAAGCGTTCCGGGTGAAATCGGGATTTTACCGGATTACCGGGAGGTTACCGGAACCCCCCGGGAGGTATATGGGCCTTAGTGGGCCTTAGTGGAAGAGAGGAGAGGTGGCCAGAGATGGGCCGCGCGCCCCTCCCCCCCTTTGGTCCGAATAGGACAAGGAGAGGGGGCCGGGCCCCCTTCCTCCTCTCTCTCCTCTTTTCCCCCCTCCGCGAATCCTATTCCAACTAGGAAAGGGGGAGTCCTACTCCCGGAAGGAGTAGGACTCCTCCTGGCGCGCCACCCCTTGGCCGGCCAGCCCCCCCCCCCTTTGAGCCTTTAT